>NC_082717.1:45098340-45319691 GCF_030144855.1 Hypanus sabinus
GTTGAGGGAGGGAAATCTGTCAGTTTTTGTAACAATGCTAATGCTAGAATTTAGTGTGCACTCATACAACCATAAACAAGTAATACTGCCAAGAAATAAAATAAAATCTTTAAACTTAATAGTATTTAGTGTACAATTTTGGTGCAAGAGAATACTGTAGCAATAAATGCTCTTGTTAGTTAAAATCTAAACTTCCATTGTAGTGATGATAACTCACAAACTTTGATCCTGACACAAAGCCTCAGTTTTCTTGTGGCGTGGAGATGTGGCCACTTTTGTTGGAGACTGCGAGGCTGTGGTTTGGGGCTCACTTCCTGCTTCAGCACCAACAGAGCATGATGCTAACTGCTGGACTGCAACAGTTTTTTTTCTGCTTAAAAATCCTCCTTCAAATGTACACTTTTTCTTGTTTTCAAACTTATCAATTTCTTCATCCTGCATCTTTTTCCTGAATTCAGTCACACCTTCACCTGCTTTTGGAGTGTCTAGCATCCCATCCAGGCTCCTGCTTCCCCAAGTCTCATTCCCTTGGCTCTTTCGCTCACTAATGATATAGTCTCCAGTTCCAGGTTTCCTTAATTTTGGCTCCCCCTCCAGCTGTATCGAAGACTCACTTTCAGAACCAGTACTCCCTTTATCTAATATATTTTTATTGAATGTGAAAGGTTGGAAGTCTCGGTAGCTATGAAAGCTTTCCGTTCGCCTTGCTCTTGCTAGCAGCGGACTCTCCCTGTATGGCCTCACAGAACCATAAGTTGCTGTCTCATGAAATACCTCTGAAGTCTGGAGCTGAAGACTGAGGGATAAAAATTTCAAACAAATCAAATTACTTCACAAAAGCAAAATTACTAAGTATTTCACAAATATTACAGAATGTTACAACATCCAACAAAATACTGTTTAATTGACCGTTAAAATTCAATTTTTGCATGATTCCTCTGGTCTAACTTTGACTGCTCCAACAAAGATAAATTTAAATTTGTGAAATTCGTATGTTACCCTAAGTAAATACGGTTAAGAGAACAAAAGTAAATATGGACATGTTTATGATTGGTCCGCAATACACTGAAAACTCCAGTTGAGGTATAAAGACATCAATGTCCAAGGTTGTATTTGCTTTGAGTTTAATCTTATTCCTCCTTTTTATAGTTGGCAAAAACAAGAGCATTTCTATTTTCATCAGTGGGTTTGTGCTTTATCATGCAAAATCAATAAATACTTGGAAAATTGGACTCAAGTTAGTTTGAAGTAGAATGAGGATTGAGGTTACAGTTGGAGAACTATGTATTGTTCTGGTCCCAAGACTATAAGAAAGGTGTGATTATACAAGATGGGGTGCAGAAAAGAGTCACCAGTACAGTAGCAGGCATGCAGTGTTTCAGTTACAAGAGAGGATTGATTAGACTTGTTTGTCCTGGAGTGGCCTGACTGAAATGAATGGTGTGTGTAAGGTAGGTAGTAAGGACCATTTCTACAGCAATGCGCAACACAAGAAGGACAAAAATTTAAAGAGGTAGGAGATTGAATGGTAAACTGAGAATTTTATTTTGCACCCTGGTCGTGGTACAGACAGGTACACTCACAATATTTAAGTGAACACCTGGAATGTTGGGACTGAAAAAGCTATGAGCTACATACAAGAAGTTGGGATGATGCCAAAGGCCTCTTTCCTTGTTGTATGACTCTAGTTGAAAGACATTAGAAAATGTTCTGAAGTTGGATCTACTGAAAAGGCAAATAGCAGATGAAACAAGAAAACAATGATAGAGAGAAGGTCTTTAAGTATTCTGATGAAGGGCCTCGTTCCAAAATGTCAACTCTTTATTACTCTCTCGAGATGCTACCTGACTAGCTGTGTGTGTGGCATTTCAGTGGGGGGGGGGGGGGAGTTGAGCATGAGGTGATGTACAAAGGAAATAGATTAATTCAATCATATGACCTTTCACTTTATGAAAAAAGTGCTGTGTGTGTATATAATGCACAGCTCAGAAAATAAAAAAAAAATAGATTTGCTATTACTGTGACTCTTTGGCTTCTGTTTAAACCAGGGTTTCTCAACTGGGGTTCTGTGAGGGATCATGATTTAAAAAAAAAACATTGTTTTTTGAACTTCGCCTGACATGTGATGCTAGTGCTCGCAGTGATGGGCAGTGACCGAATAGCCCAGTTAGCAATCTCGTTCAAGGTTTTTCAGCCCAGTACTGCAGTGCACAGTTGCACCATGTTTATTTGCTTGAGTCCATTCTCAGTTTTTGATGTGAGATAGGGGAGGCCATGGATAACTGGTGAAGTGCTGTATTGGGTGGAGGGGAGGATGGTAGGCTGATGAGGAGCACTGAATGGGCTCACCCAACTTGGGTTGTGACATTAGCCCTTCCCTCTCAAATGACCTCCTCCCAACTTCTCCAAGGAAGTGAACAAACCCTACCCCACGTAGTAGAAAATTGGAGGAAAATTTTCATTCTAAAGGAATTTTTATATGCTGCGACTCAGTCGCTGGCCTGCTGCTTTGCCTTTGTTGGAAATGCTGTGAAAAGTGGAGTATGTAGGTTATTGTGGTTTTCATTTTTTTTGTGGTTTTTTTTCTTATTTGTTTATTATGCTGCTCCTTTTTAACATTTTATAAAATTGTGTCTAGGGCTGCATTTTTATTCGTATTGCTTTAGCATATGGTTTTTAGTATCTTTCCTATTCAAAATTGTCAATAAATTTTCATGTTGTAAATAGCATTAATCAAAATCAATTGACAACCTTTATTTAAATTAAATCCAATTTTGGCTCAAGCAAGTTATTTAACAGAAATTTATTATATTTGCCTTAAGAGTTTTTAAAATTTATGAGAGGGAAATAACAAGATTAATTTCTAGAAAGGTAAGTTAAGCTTAACTTATCCATTTTTTCGAGAAAGGTTGACAATTATATTTGGATTATTATATCTACAACTTATGGATCACACTAGCATGAGCTGGTTTAAACTATCAACTCCAAATGGAATTCTAAAAATCAAAGTAATTACAGATGCTAATTAATCCTAGCTGTAGAGAGAAGTAATTAACATTTCAGGTCAGTGACCCTTCAATAAATTAAGACCGTTGTCCTGAAATATTAACCATCTCTCCACAGCTACTACTTGGTGTGTATTTCCATTATTGTGTGTTATTTTATTGTTCAACAATTCAACATTAATGAAGCTGCGGTTAGGGTAGAAGTTAAATTTCATTTTTGCCTTGAAAACACATTTTCCACTGCATTAAAATTAACTCAAGATCAAAACGATTTGCAGTTTAGAGAAAAAAAATACAGGTTTAAGTGTTAGTAAGCTGATTTGGATTTCATTCAAAAAGAACTTACATTCGCCCACAGTATCCCTAACTATGACAAATTTCAATGAGTCAGGGTTATATGCAATTTATTTTTCCACCCCTGAATACTCCCCAACTCAAACTTTGTGGTGCTTCTAAAAGGTCTATGGAAAATATATAGGTAATAAGTCTAAACTCAATTATTATTATAAAGCGTATATAATGAGAAGGGGAGCAAACCATTGTACAAGAATGTTTCAAAGCCTTTAGCAGAATTGCTGCAGCAGTTTTTTTATGACCCTCAAAATTAAAATCAGAGAAAAAAAACACATTTCTAATGCTCGTTGGAAGTGTCTGTTTTCTTAGAAGAATCGGCTCCTGCTGCTAAAAGCTAGTAAATAAAATAATCTGCTTGATAACTATTACCTTGAGCTTGACTCCTGCAGTTTGGTCTGTTGTACTAGAGAGGCAGCTGGACTGATGTTGGGAGTAACACAGCGGGATGTGCTTAGATCACACTGATCCAGCAACTTCAACAACTCTTCTTCTGTGGGGCCTCCAACATCTACAATGAAGGATTGATTTTATGAATTTCACTGCAGTTATAAAAAATATATTGACTATCTATAATATTATTTAATTGTAGCCTTGCAATACAATCTGCTATGACAATTTCAGCTATACTCATGAAAAATTATAGCATTTCAGCAGCACCGATTCTGAGACCATTATTTATAGAAAATCTTGTACTGTACTGCTGCCACAAAAGATTTCTCAACATGTCTGACAATAAACCTAATTCTGATTCTAGTGACAAAATAATAATATGCTTTTTAAAATAATGGCTATTTATCTGTTACAGATTTCATTAATGGATAAATGACCTAACTACATTGTTTAAATGATAACTAGCAAGTATACAGTTCAAGAAAGTTCAACAACCTCTTGTCTCTAATACAGTATTGAACTACTATCATAAATAGCACATGGGAATTTATTTTTATCAAGCAACATCATACTCCAACTATAGAAGCTAACAAGGTTCTGCAACTTCAATGAAAGGCTTGATTTTTGAAAACAAAATAATTCAAAATCCGTTTATCAGGAATCGCTGGTTGTGATGTTAAATTTTGATGGAACTTTCCAATTCCACACTTATCCACTTTTCTCAAGAATGTTGTTTGTTGCCGGTATCTGTAAAGACTAATTTAATTGTTTAAGCAGAGGATTCTAATCTCTGCAGCCAGTATCAACAAATAAGAATTAATCTGCATTCCAAATCTGCACTGACTTTTTTGCAACAGCTTTCATCTTACCTCTCTCTTCCCCTTTGTTAACCATGTCCATGGCAGTTGTCAGGTCCCACATCTGAATACTTCCATTACCATGGCCTGTGAAGAGATACCGCCTTGGTCGAGAACCCATCCGACTAGAACCTTCACATTCTCTCACAGTAAATGCGGTTATTGTCATGCCATCCACTGCCTGGATCTCACAAATCCTGGAACCAAAATAACATTAAGATTTAAAATAGAAATCATTCTCCAAAATATAACAAGAAGTTTATTTTGCTAATGGATTACCTTTTCCCTGTGGAAGATAAACGAACAAACAGCTTATTTGTGACTGGAACAACTTTTTGAATGAAAACTTGTTGATCATCCCTCTCCCCAAAGGGTCCTAAAAACAGTAAAAAAGAATATGAAGCCAAGAAGTTTTGCTGCAATAGAAATTTAGAATTTATGTCAGCAGCCTAGAACTACCAGTGTTGAAATAAGTAGCAGTACCAGACTTCCTCCACCATGAGTTGATAATAACTCTGCTCCTTGTTCCTGAAAATCAGACCTGAGCTATGATCTGACACTTCGTAAATTTACAAACAAGAAAAAAGTACAATCGATGTTTTGGGCCAAAGGTATTTTGTGTACGTTGCTTTGTTAATTTGAATGGGAATTGCAGGACATGATCAAAATGAATTATAATATATATTTGCTACAATCCTAATAATTTTCAAATATCATCAAAGTTAATTAAAGATCTCTTGAAATATTTGTTGATGGTGAAGTTGGAAAGTGTGAACTTTAATGGCAATAGTTTGATCTAACTAGCACTTCATCTGTGCTCAACTATTCAGGAAACACCCTTCCAGTCCATCAATGCACATTTAATACAAGACAGGCTTTTGACTGTACAGGTGACAATACTAAACTAATTCTTTTAGGCTAAAGATGCAAATAACAGGCAGAGGTAGAAAAACATTGATAGAACTTGCATTTCGAAGCAACATTTAATATTTAGAGATCCTCAACAATGTTTTTATTTTAGTGTCAATGGATCTATCTCTGATCCAGATATTTACCGATATCATTACCAGCAGCATAACTCCCATGGCTCTCAGTTTCCTCCAGTGAAAGTATTTTGAATGATGCCAGTGGAGTGGACCCTGGTTGTGTGGAAATCATTCCTCTGAATCGAGTGACTGTCCAAGTCCTCACGTGGTTGTTATCAGCACATACTGCAAAACCAAGTCCATTTAATAATAAATCACTTTTACCAACAGAAGCAAAATAAAGGATGAATTAAAAGTTAAACTGCCAATGAGCACACTAAATCAAGTACAAGGTCAAAATACCTATATCCCTTCACATTAACAACTAGAGAACTGCAAATCCAATGTAGAGAATAAAATTTCTTACTAAAATTCAATTTTTCTTAAATACATTAAAGGCTTTGACATACACTATTGAAGAAGTATTTGTAATTGAGATGATCCTGTTTGATAATGGAGACATTTACATATATACTATGTTCATCAATAAAACAAAGTTGTTGAACTTTATGCTGGAGATTTGTTACATTTTATATGAATGTATACAGTTGCATTTTTAAACTGAATGCACTGTTAAAATAGGAATCAGATTTGAAAAATCAGTCTCTTTATATTTGACATTGCCAAAGGGGAGGAACTTTCTGGAGATAAAAAAAGCTGTTTTCTTAAAATAAAGGAATACTGTGTTCTGTTCTCTATCTTTAGGAAATTAATGTACAAATTATTAGAAATACAGATGTAAACCCCCTCAAATCCAAATAATAAGTTTACCTGAAACCAGATACTTTTCAGACAGCATGATTTTAGTCACTGGGCTACGATGAACTGTGAATGTCTGGAAGAGTTGGGGGCCTGACCCGACAGTTTCAGGATGCTGGACTATTACACGTACTGCTCCAGAACTAGTTCCATAAGCAATCTCAATCCAATTTCCACTGACGCCTTTAAGTAAAGTAAAATGCATATGATGACCATGTACTGGATTCAACTCACTTACATCCAAAGCGTAAGTGGAACAATATGCAGTCAGAACAATAGATTTCTCTTTTCCCTCTCTTCAATAAAAAATAATCATCTCAGGAAAGCAGATTGCTCAAGCAGCTTCTTAAAAAGAAACATATTTTTTTACCTCTCATTCTGTGAAAAATACTTGATCACATCACACTATAAACAGTAAAACACAATGGATTGGACACCCGTAACATACATACTTGTTTTGGGAGTGAGGTATACACTTAGTGCAGTTATGGCATCATTGGATGGATCGTGATAAAGTTCAGTAACTAGAAGATCATTATCCTTCATCCTCAGAGGGAATTTTTGCATATCTGCAATGTTGAGAGGAGTTAATAGCATTATTAATGAATAACAATTTAAATGAAAGGTTGGATCAATCAAGGGGTACTTTAATACTCACTGTTCTAGGCAATAGAAATGCCATATTATCCCAATCAGAGTACAAACAAAACCTGTCAGACAACCATTACAATGCTTTATCTCTAATGATCAAATCCTATGGACTTGAACCCCAAGATCCCTCTGACCCTCCACACTGCCAAGAGTCTTGTCATTAATACTATATTCTGCCATCATATTTGACCTACCAAGATGAACCACCTCACACTTATCTGGGTTGAACATCTGCCACTTCTCAGCCCAATTTTTCAACCTATCAATGCCCTGCTGTAACCACTGACAGCCCTCCACACTATCCACAACACCCCCAACCTTTGTGTTATCAGTAAATTTACTAACCCAGCCCTCCACTTCCTCATCCAGGTCATTAATAAAAATCACAAGGAGTAGGGGTCCCAGAACAGATCCCTGAGGCCCACCATTGGTCACCAAGCTCCATGCAGAATATGACCCATCTAAAACCACTCTTTGCCTTCTGTGGGCAAGCCAGTTCTGGATCCACAAAGCAATATCCCCTTAGATCCCATGCCTCCTTACTTTCTCAATAAGGATTGCATGGAGTACCTTAACAAATGCCTTAATAAAATTAATTACTCATTATTGAGAGACTGTGCTGTCATCTAATCAAGCAAGTTACCCAGCAGTGGGGTTAAGTAACAGAAGAATTTAAATACATAAGATTTCCTACCTATGTAATATATTGATCCATTATTACAGCCCAACAGAAGGAATGTTCCTGCTGTGTCACAGCTTGTGATAGGGACAACTTCCTGTACCTGCAAGTTTGAACAGTGAAGTTCAGGTGAAAATTGGATCATAATCTTTTCATCTGGCAAATTTAACTCAAACAAACAATAAATTAAAATGTTTTTGATTTATCTAGAGAAAGATAGTATACTTGGTTAGAAAAACCAACCAGAACTAAAGAAAATTAAATTTTGAAGTTACACTACCCAGTGAGCATGCTACCAAACTTCAGAACAAAATCTGTATTTTAATCATGCCGCTTCTCTGGTGGTATTTCACTAGGATACATAATACTTCACATCTGCAGAGCATATGCCTCAATCATTGTGAAAAAATTAAGACTAGCCTCTCCCACAGCATCATTGTCCTGTGGTCCACACAGTGAGCATATAGCAACTGCTCATCTGAAAACTGCATTTACCTGGCACTTAAGCATTTGACCAACTTATAATTAACTTATTATGAAACAGGTCCATGTTGCAAAGGAACCCCACTCTCCCTCTCCTTACTTCCCCACAGCCCAGTAATTTATTTTCTCTTGCATTCTCATTGTCTCTACTTTAGTTCTTTTGTCACTTGCAAAGAGCAATATTCAATAATCAATTAAATAACTAGCCTGACTTTGACTCTATGGATTTTAGCTTCTTCCCACAACACAGAAACATGAAAAATCCACAGAGACTGCATCTGAGATCATGACTGAACCTGGGTTACTGAAGCGTGAGGAAGTAGCACAAACTGCTGCATCATTCTGCCAATTTCCACCCTTTTTTTTTCTTTACCTAAAGAAAACAATCCAGTCTAATCAATCCTTTCACTTACAACTGAAACATCCCAGTAAATTCTCCAATCTTAACATTATGCTCAAATCTTCTCTGAACCTTCTCTGGTGCCATCATACCCTTCCTGTATTATATGACTCAGATTGCTAGGTGACACAAGAGGCTTCAGTTGCTAGGTGTTAGTCTAATTATTTCTATACTTCTACCATGATCTCCTTTCTCTATCACCCTGTGTACCAGCTGCAGGGTGTGTATCCATACACAAATCTCTACACTCCTCTGTAAATCACAGCGCTCATTTTTGTATTCCCTTATATTATTTGTCCTCCAAAATCCATCACTTACATCTGACTGTTTTTGTGTCCCTTCTAAACTTCTCAATCACTGCCCTTGCACTTAATTTTGTACTATTAATACGTGACATAAGTGAGTGAGAAACATGCACTAGAAGCCACACAAAACACTAAACTTCCAGTCACTGAAACAGCCCATGACTATTTCCCCTTGTGTGAAGCAATCTTATTAACTTTGGATGGAATCATTTAGCTAATTTCCTTTGAATCACTAAGGTTTTTATGATTCCGTTCTGTCTGTCATGTGATATTTTGTTAAATCAAACCTCCTGATTTCCTCAAAATTCATTTCTTCTTAACAAATTTCTGTCTGTAAAACTTATCAATCTATGATATGCTGACCAGCCCTTAAGTTACCATTTTCTTCTTTAAATTACACAATGTTGAACCCATCTACAATTTGTGGCAGGGAAAGGTAACCTGGTGTCATTCAGGGCTGAACTGAAATATATTTCTCAAATAGATTCACATTTTATTATCCTTCAAACTGATTTTTTCACTAGCCTCACAAACTTAACTTTAGATTGAGTTCCCCTTCACCAAATTCACTCTCAACTATTATCTCCTAATGTCAAATTAGACTCAGCTTGCTAATGACTGAAAACATTTCTGTCCACATTTAATTAATTAATTTAGAGATGCACATGTAAGCAGACCATCAAATCTAGACAAGCTGGGACTCTTCAAAAGTTAGCATTGCCATTCACCCCTCACATCATATATCCTGCATATTCTCTTGTGAAGCCACTGTCTAATCTGATTTACTACCTCATCTTGAAAGTCCATGTAGACATTTACTGCCCTGCTTTTATCAACTTTCCTGGTAACTTCCTCCAAGATCAGTTAGATATGGCCTACCACGCACAAAGCCATACTGACCGTCCCTAATCAGTCCCTGTCTATCCAAATACCTTAGAATACCTTCCAATAACTTACCGACTACTGATGTCAGACTCACCGGGGCGATAATTCTCTAGCTTATTCTTGGCTATCCTCACTGGCTATCCTCCAATTCTTCGGCACTCACTCGTGGACAAGGACATTTTAAATACCCCTTCTAGGACCCCTGCAATTTCTGCACTAACCTCCCACAGGATTCGAAAAAAACTCTTCGTCAGGTCCTGGGGATTTATCCTCCCTAATTTTCCTCAAGACAGCAAACACCTCCTCCTCTGTAATCTGTATATATCCTCTGTATATGTTTGCCTTACTTCTACAGATTCTGTGCCCATCTCCTGAGTAAACAGATGCAAAAAATCTATTTAAGACTTCCCCTCATCTCTTTTGGCTCCATGCATTGAACTTTCAGAAGACCAATTTTGTCTGGTTCTATTCCTTCTGCTCTTAATACATCCCTTAGGATTCGCCTTTACCTTTCTGCTAGAGCAACCCATGCCTACTATTAGCCCTCCGGATTTCTTATACTCCAGCACCTCTTTTTTCTTAGCCAGGGCCTCAATATCTCTCAAAAACCCAAGTTATCATTGCCTTTTATTTGGACAGGAACATATAAACTCTGTACTCTCAAAATTTCACTTTTGAAGGCCTTCCACTAACTAAGTACATCTTTGCCAGGAAACAACCTGTTCAAATCCACCTTTGACAAATCGTTTCTGATACCATCAAAATTGTCTTTTCTCCAATAAGACCCTCAACCAAAGGACCAGACCAATCCTTCTCCATAATTATCTTGAAAGTAATGGCATTATGACCAGCATAGAAACACAGAAAACCTACAGCACATTACAGGCCATCTGGCCCACAAAATTGTGTCGAACAAGTCCCTTTACTAGGCTTACCTATAGCCCTCTATTTTTCTAAGCTCTATGTACCTATACAAAAGTTTCTTAAAAGACCCTATCGTATCCGCCTCCATCACTGTTGCCGGCAGCCCATTCCACGCACTCACCACATTCTGAGTAAAAAACTTAAACCTGACATCTCCTCTGTACCTACTTCCCAGCACCTTAAACCTGTGTCCTCTTGTTGCAACCACTTCAGCCCTGGGGAATAGCTTCAGACTATCCACATGCCTCTCATCATCTTATACACCTCTATCAAGTCACCTCTCTTCCTCCGTCACTCCAAGGAGAAAAGGCCAAGTTCACTCAACCTATTCTCATAAGGCATGCTCCCCAATCCAGGCAACATCCTTGTAAATCTCCTCTTCACCCTTTCTATGGCTTCCACATCCTTCCTGTAGTGAGGCAACTAGAATTCTAACCAGGGTCCTATATAGCTGCAATATTACCTCTCGGCTCCTAAATTCAATTCCATGATTGATGAAGGCCAATACACTGTATGCATTCTTAACCACAGAGTCAACCTGCACAGCTGCTTTGAGAGTCCTATGGACTTGGACCCCAAGATCCCTCTGATCCTCCACACTACCAAGAGTCTTACTATTAATACTATATTCTACCATCATATTTGACCTACCAAAATGAACCACTTCACACTTACCTCAGTTGAACTCCATCTGCCACTTCTCAGCCCAGTTTTGCATCCTATCAAAGTAACCTCTGACAGCCCTCCACACTATCCACACCTCCAACCTTTGTGTCATCAGCAAACTTACTAACCCATCCCTCCACTTCCTCATCCAGATCATTTATAAAGATCAGGAACAGTAAGGGTCCCAGAACAGATCCCTGAGGCACTCTACTGGTGACCAACCTCCATGTAGAATATGATCCGTCTACAGCCACTCTTAGTCTTTTGTGGACAAGCCAGTTCTTGATCCACAAAGCAATGTCCCCTTGGATACCATGCTTCGTTACTTTCTCAGTAAACCTTGCATGGGGTACCTTATCAAATGCCTTGCAGAAATCCATATACACTACATCTACTGCTCTTCCTTCATCAATGTGTTTAGTCACATCCTCAAAAAATTCAATCAGGCTCGTAAGACATGACCTGCTCTTGACAAAGTCATGCTGACTGCTCCTAATCATATTATAACTCTCCAAATGTTCATAAATCCTGCTTCTCAGGATCTTCTCCATCAACTTACCAACCACTGAGTTAAGACTCACTGGTCTATAATTTTGTGGGCTATCTTTTCTTCCTTGCTTGAATAAAGGAACAACATCTTCAACCCTCCAATCCTCCGGAACCTCTCCAGTCCCCATTGATGATGCAAAGATCATCACCAGAGGCTTAGCAATTTCCTCCCTCACCTCCCACAGTAGCCTGGAGTACATCTCATCCAACTTGATGCTTTCCAAAAGCTCCAGCACATTCTCTTTTTTAATATCTACATACTCAAGCTTTTCAGCTTGTTGCAAGTCATCACTACAACCACCAAGATACTTTTCCATAGTGAATACTGAAGTAAAGTATTCATTAAGTACCTCTATTTCCTCCAGTTCCATACATACCTTCCCACTGTCACACTTGATAGGTCCTATTCTTTCACGTCTTATCCTGTTGATCTTCACATACTTGTAGAATGCCTTGGGGTATTCCTTAATCCTGCCTGCCAAGGCCTTCTCATGGCCCATTCTGGCTCTCCTAATTTCCTTCTTAAGCTCCTTCCTGTTAGCCTTATAATCTTCTAGATCTCTAACGTTACCTAGCTCTCTGAACCTTTTGTAAGCTTTTCTCTTCTTCTTGACTAGATTTATTAAAGCCTTTGTACACCAAGGTTCCTGTACCCTACCATAACTTCCGTCTCATTGGAATAGACCAATGCAGAACTCCAATATCCCCTGAACATTTGCCACATTTTTTCCAGACTTTTCCGAGAACATCTGTTTCCAATTTAAGCTTCCAATTTCCTGCCTGACAGCTTCATAATTCCCCTTTCTCCAATTAAATGCTTTTCTAACTTGTCTGTTCCTATCTCTCTCCAATGCTATTGTAAAGGAGATAGAATTATGATCACCATCTCCAAAATGCACTTCCACTGAGAGATCTGACACCTGACCAGGTTCATTTCCCAAAACCAAATCAAATATAGCCGCTCCTCTTGTAGGCTTATCTACACATTGTGTCAAGAAACCTTCCTGAACATACCTAACAAATTCCACCCCATTTAAACCCCTTGCTCTAGGGAGATGCCAATCGATATTTGAGAAATTAAAATCTCCCATCACAACAACTCTATTACTATTACACCTTTCCAGGATCTGTTTCCCTATCTGCTCCTTGATATCCCTATTACTATTGGGCGGCCTATAAAAAATACCCAGTAAAGTTATTGACCCCTTCCTGTTCCTAACTTCCACCCAAAGAGACTCCGTAGACAATCCCTCCATAGCGTCCATCTTTTCTGCAGCTGTGACACTATCTCTGATCAACAGTGCCACGCCCCCAACTCTTTTGCCTCCCTCCCTGTCTTTTCTGAAACATCTAAAACCCAGCACTTGAAGTAACCATTCCTGTCCGAGCCATCCAAGTCTCTGTAATGGCCACCACATCATATCTCGAAGTACTGATCCATGCTCTGAGCTCATCCACTTTGTTCACAATGCTTCTTGCGTTAAAATAGACGCATCTCAAACCTTCAGTCTGAGTGCGTCACTTGTCTATCACCTGCCTATCCTCCCTCTCGCACTGTCTACAAGCTTTCTCTATTTGTGAACCAATCTCCTCTTCCCCAGTCTCTTCAGTTCAGTTTCCACCCCCCAACAATTCTAGTTTAAACTCTCCGCAGTAGCCTTAGCAAACCTCCCCGCCAGGATAGTGGTCCCCTGGGATTCAAGTGCAACCCGTCCTTTTTGTACAGGTCACACCTGCCCCAAAAGAGGTCCCAATGATCCAGAAATCTGAATCCCTGTTCCCTACTCCAATCTTTCAGCCACGCATTTATCCTCCACCTCATTCTATTCCCATTCTCACTGTTGCGTGGCACAAGCAGTAAATCCGAGATTGCTACCTTTGTGGTCCTGCTTCTCAACTTCCTTCCTAACTCCCTGCACTCTTTTTTTCAGGACCTCTTCCCTGTTCCTACCTATGTCATTGGTACCAATATGTACCACAACCTCTGGCTGTTCTTCTTCCCACTGCAGGATATCTTACACGCGGGCTGAAACATCCTGGACCCTGGCACCTGGGAGGCAAACTACCATCTGAGTTTCTTTCCTGCGTCCACAGGATCGCCTGTCTGACCCCCTAACTATAGAATCCCCTATTACTACTGCCTTCCTCTTCCTTTCCCTACCCTTCTGAGCCACAGGGCCAGACTCTGTGCCAGAGGCACAGCCACTGTCACTTCCCCCAGGTAGGCTGTAACCCCCCCCCAGCAGTACTCAAACAGGAGCTCTTATTGTCAAGGAGTACAGCCACAGGCGTACTCTCAAGTACCTGACTATTCCCCTTTCCCCTCCTGACTGTCACCCACTCGTCTGTCTCCCATGGCCCCGGTGTGACCACCTGCCTATAACTCCTTTTTATCACCTCTTTGCTCTCCCTGACTAGGTGAAGGTCATCAATCTGCATCTCCAGTTCCCTAACTTGGTGCCTTAGAGCTGCAATGTGTTCCCTTACACAAACCTCTGTCAACTGCCCTGTCTCTTTTCCTAAAGGAAGTCTAATATCGTACTTTCTGTAGCTGGGACCTCCAACTTCCCTTAACACTTTTAACAATCTCTATTCCATCCAGCACTTTTAGAGTATGGGGGAATCCCAGTCACTATGTGGAAATTTACAGTCACCTTCCGTCACAACCTTGTGTTTCTTGCACTGGTCTGTGATCTCTCTACAAATTTGCTCCCCTAAATCCTGCTGACTATTGGGTGGTCTATAATATAATGCCATTAATGTGGTCATCTCTTTCTCATTCCACAGTTCCACCCATAAAATCTCAATAGATGAGCTCTCCAGTTTGTCCATTCTGAGCCTGCCATGACATTTTCCCTAACTAGTAATACCATCCCTGACTAGTTTGTTGGACATGACAGGAGAACTTGGCAAACATCTGACCATGTGATGTAAATTTCTGCATGAATCTCTAGAAAATGCTTTCAAAAATGTGAATGAGCCAGAAAGTGAAAACTTTTCACTCAATGCCTTGCTGCATTTAAAATACCTGAATGTCAGGAAGCCATAAAATGAACATAATTATCATATCTTACAATCCTAACTGATGATGACGGCAATAGATTGAAAATAGGAAATAAATATACAAAATTCTGTTAGAAATGCAGCTCACCTGCCAGTGTTGGGTAACTGCATTCCACACACCAACTTTCCCTGTGTGACTGGTTGCGACTAGCTGATTACCAATGAAGAAGAGTGCATCCACTGGAACTCCAAGACTAAACACACCTACAAAACAGTAAAAGCAAACATGTACATTACTACATCTCAAAACTTTATTCTGGAATTAACAGTTGTACTAATGGATCTATTTTATATTTTTATTTGATCTACTAACTGATGAGGTGAGATTATGGTTGTCTATACTAAGAACCGTTTCTCATATGCAGACCACTTCTCTTATTAACCTCCAATGCCCCGCAATCCTTTGCTTTAGCAATCATCTCACTGCTTAAATATGTAATTAATTTATGTAACAACTGTATTCAGGTTAAAACCTGAAATTTTTGATTTGGCTTGCTTCTCTACAAATATCTACTATTTTAAGATAGTTCATACCATTACTGTTCAATTGATCTACAATCATAGGAAGATGCTTCCCTAGGTGTGCAGCTATTTATACCATCTGATGTATTCAGAGCTCTAAACGGACCTGGATGTTTGCTGCTCAAGGACCAAGATAATGCATAGATACACTTCATGTTCATAACACCTAATTCCTATGAGCCACATAGTATTTTCTGCAGGTATTTAATAGCCAATGACATAAAATTTAATCCAGAGGCATTCATTGTGCTGGTCGCATTGATCAATGAAAATATAAATATAACTGTTATGTTGGGTCATTCTTTCTGCCAATGACATTTTTAAAAAAGCCTGCTAAATCATGATCTTCAAGCAAGGGACAGATTCTTTCAATGTCTCCACATGAATGTACGATCTGGCTAAGGCACTTGATAGCACCTCAAACATTTAGTGCTTTATTGTGCAAAAGTCTAGAACAGGGGTCGGCAACATTTACCACTGAAAGAGCCAATATGGACCCATTTCCCACAGAAAAGAAAACACTGGGAGCCACAAAACCCGTTTGACATTTAAAATGAAATAACACTGCATACAATGGTTTTTTTTGCCTTTATGCTATGTATAAACAAACTATAATGTGTTGCATTTATGAAATTGATGAACTCCTGCAGAGAAAATGAAATTACATTTCTGCATGCAACAAAAACATTTTGAACTCCGAAAAAAAGACGTTGGGTTGAAGGTTACTCCATAGGTAGCCTACCTTGGATCGAAGAATAAAAGAAAGCGCGCACTGACGGGTGTCAGGCATTGGCAGTGGTGATGTATATTAATAGCGATAAAAAACACGTTGTAGCGGTGTAGCGCTACACGCAGCGCTAAAATAAAGACACTGCGGTCAAAGGCATCTTTATTCGAACTAAACAGCCTTGATTTAAAGCCTCCCTCAACCCGTCCCCATGGGCGCGGATGCTCCAAAAGACACGTACTCACAAACCCCCGTAGGCTATCTCCCTCAGCCGGAACGGTGGCTAATTGTGAGCTGGTTCGGATATGCCAGGAAATGGGGTCTCCACAACGTTTTTAGATTGTACAAGATCACCATAATCTTCAAATTTCGAATTACATTTCAAAAACTAACAAACTACAGGGAGCCGCAGCACAGAGATCAAAGGGCCGCATGCGGCTCCGGAGCTGCGGGTTGCCGACCCTTGGTCTAGAACATACGTAAAACAAAAATCTATAATATGAAGATACTTTAAAAAATGAAAAGTTCCTAGGTAAAAAAAATACTATAAAGAGCAATAAACAATAAAACAAACTAAATCAAATATTTGATTTTCAAACTGCATCAATTCTCTTAGGTACACCGTTGTGTCGTTTTGTAAGAAAATCAGCTGTAGGCTGGTATCTTGGAAAACTTGCCACAGTACTTCTGTAAACTTTGTCTGCCTCGCTTGCTTCTATTACTGTCTAAGTAATCCCAGACAGCCCCTACGATGTTGAGATCATGGCTCTCTGGAGGCCATAGGATCCGAAGTCATATAAAAACTCTAGCGTGTCTAAGACTTTTGCACAATACTGCAGAAATGTATCAAGAGCAGAGACGTGATAGCAGTTACTATTACCGAAAGGTGTAATATTGGATAAAAAAAATTAAATTATCAATGGTGGCTGGTTAGATAATAAATGATCAGACACAATGGGTACATCTGCAGCGTAACCTGGGTAAACATGAAAAACACAGTGAAGAGGTTGGATTAAACCATAAATCAGGATGCAGTGAAACATGCCAGTGTATTCACTTAAGAAAGAAACATAAGAAATAGAGCAGGAGTAGGCCATCTGGCCCGTCGAGCCTGCTCCGCCATTCAATAAGATCATGCCTGATGTAATAAAATTCACTGATCTAATTATTTGCTATATTGAATAAATGCAAAAACCAGGGATCATATTCCTGCTGTTCACACAGACTGATCTCCATCCCCACCTTCTTGATAATCAGCAAAGGACAATTCTACCATTTGTACAGAATCATCATCTCCCTATACACCTGCAGTGAAACATTTTGCGAGGCTTCAGTGTCTCTGAAGTATCCTTGGGGCATTCAGTGTCCTTTTACCACTATTTATTTGCATTTCAGGTAATTCAAGGGTGTTAAAATGTAATGTCTGAGCTGTGTCTTTAACTATTCAAACTGAAATCAACCTAGTAGACTGATTTACCTAGTCCATGAACCCAGAAATTACACAATATTGGTGCAGATAACTAAAAACTACAATAATCATACTGCCCAAAGTAAACACTGCCACCTCCTGCATATCCACCCTCAGTGCCCACCATCTCAAGACTCAAAAATTAATTCAATGTTTTAGCTACAGCATAACACAACAAAATTAAAACAAGAACAAAATCTTTATCACATATAATGGGGTCTCTGGTTTTAAGATTTTTATACAATTAGCGATCAACAATATCATCTGATGATATTGAATACATTATTCAGAAACTTCTCTTATCCGCTATCAATGTTTAACACTAAGCAGTGCTTTCTGAGGAGGTGACTTAAGCTAAATCAGCAGAACTTTTAAACTTGTAAGTAGTTAATTGAGTTAAGTAGTTGGTCTATGTGTAACTGGAATTGTGGTGATGACATGGTTA
Organism: Hypanus sabinus; assembly: GCF_030144855.1. Taxonomy (NCBI): domain Eukaryota; kingdom Metazoa; phylum Chordata; class Chondrichthyes; order Myliobatiformes; family Dasyatidae; genus Hypanus; species Hypanus sabinus. The sequence continues at coordinate 45,116,498 of NC_082717.1, forward strand.
GCACCAGTGCTGACCATCCATGAAAGTGGAGTGTGCTAGAAACAATGTAAATAAAGTATTAGTTATGCATTATAAAACATGAAAGAATGTCTTAGACTCCCAGCTAAACCAAGTAGCACACAAATGTAGTGGATGGTTCTGAAGTATTTTTTTCTTCTTTGTACATTCATGAAAACATTTCAACACAGGGCAATTCCTCCTTCATATTAACTATACAGTACATTGTATCTAGACCTCTATTGTGGTTTATAGTTCAGCAGATTTTCCAAACTCATACTGAAGTGTAGCACCTATTTGAAGTTTCAGATTAGGGTGTATAATTAAAAAATAAACATCAACACTTAAAAGTTTTGAAAGCCTAGATAGTGTTTCCCCTCACTTTTGTCAGTGAAAGTCAATGTCATTGTCACGGTATTTGACATTTTAGTACTTGCAACTGGAATACACCTCTTCTTAAATCCATGAAACATTTTTTCTCTATAATGTACTTCTTAAAATCATGAACCTCACTTTCAATGTGGATCAATCTCTTCTGAGTAAAACTGTGAAGATATTTTCAATATTCCTGCAGGAACATCCACCATGTTTATTTCCACTTTCAGCCTCGTGCACGTCAAGTGTCATAAATATTCATGCCAATTAAATAATGCTACAATTTGCATGAACATCTGTTATGCATATTAAGCCTCCTTTTGCCAACTATATGTTGACAACTGGTAACTTGTATTAAATTCACCTGGGGAGAGCAACCATTTCCCAAGCCCAGCAAAGGAATGACAACCTTACAGGCAGGCACAGTAATGGTGATCACTTACTTTAATTTATTTTCAAAATATGCATTAGAAGCTATTCTGAAATAAATTTGTGTTGACACCTAAATCTGCTTATTTGGTGAATTTGTCCCCAAAGAGATCTCTAATGCAGTTCATTGCAAAGAAACAATAGATGTGAAAAATGCAGAATCAGGAATTTTCAGAAACTTATTCCTCTTTCAGAATCTTAAATTTAAGACAGAAATAAATAGCTACAAAATTCACAAATGCAAAATGCAACAGACCTGGAAATATAAATTATAAACATAAAATAATAAAGCAAAGAGCTTGATTTATGTACTTGTCCTGAAGATGGTGAGTTAGCAAACTGTTTTTATAGATGGAAGCTCACTGGTTCCTGTCAAGTCAACATTTTTATCATGTGACTTTGTAGAGTTTGCAATAGTTAGTGCGTTACAATTATGCCAATACCTGATCTTATAAAATGTACAAATTACAGCACACATTATCACTGGATAGCTTTAGAACAAGCTAACCTTTCCTTCCATCCACCAGGGCTGTGGTCAATTGCTTCACTTATGCAGCTAACAGAAATATAAACTAATCTGAATCACAGAAAAAAAATCAGAGCTTAAGTCTCCAAAGCTACAGCCTCAGTAAACAATTCTCTTAGATTATCAGAACACTCCCATTCAAAAAATATTTAATTATTAGTGCACAATTATTCTTATTCTAAATATCACAAATGTGGGCACAACTCTAACAAAGCATACCTATTTGTTCTACCACAACAAAATGGCAAATGACAAACTTAATTTGCTGTATAAATTGCAACAAACTAATATGCTAAAAAGATCTATCACAATTGAAAGGCAAGTGTGGTGGTATAAAGCAGGAGGTGGTTTACAAAAAGACCATCAGACATAGGAGCAGAATTAGGCCATTCAGCATATCAAGTCTGTTCTGTCATTCCATCTTGGCTAATTATTATCCCTCTCAACCCCATTCTCCTGCCTTTCTCCCATAACCTTTGACAGTCTTATGAATCAAGACCCTATCAAGCTCCGCTTTAAATATACCCAATAACTTGACCTCCACATCTGTCGGTGGCAATGAATTCCTCAGATTCACCCACCCTCTGGCTGAAGAAATTCCTCCTCATTTCTGATCTAAATGAACATCCCTCTATTCTGAGGCTATGCCCTCTAGTCCTAGACTCACTCACGATAGGAAACATCCTTTCCACATCCACTCTACCTAGGCCTTTCAACATTTGACAAGTTTCAATGAGATTCTCCCTCGTTCTTCTAAACTCAGCAAGTAGAGCCTCATATGTTTACCCTTTTGAGTCTATCGCTATGATGGCTATTGGTTTTATTTTAAACACTGCAGTCAACAGATATCATTATTGTTCAGGCAGCCGGGTTCATGAAGATAAATATAAAATGCTAATTAGTGAAAATGTAAAAGCAGGACTCAGATATCGAGAATTTTGTACAGTAGGAGAAAGGATCAAAGAAAGACTGCCAGATATCTTTCAGAATTTAAAATTAAATTTCATATACTTGGTTTACATTCTCTTGAATTTAGAAAACTAAGTTGTTTGCTAAGTGAGGTATTTAAAGAGAGATATTCCATAAGCTATGAACAGAAAGACTTATTCCTCTTTCACTGGATCCTTAACACTTAAGTTTAAGAGACTGGCCTTTGAGAAGGGAAATTAAAATTTGCTTGCTTTGCATAAAAGGTAATGAGAACTCAGAACTCTTTTCCAAATGTATCTAAGTACTAGAAAATTAAAACTAAAATTCTCAGGTCATCTTGATCAAACTTTGTAAGGAAATATATATTCAGGGATATGCAAGTAATGCTAGTTAAATGGTGCATGTCAGTCAGTCATCTAACTGACTGGTAGACCAGATTTCATAGGATTAAAAGCCCATGTCTCATCCCTTTTCCCAGTGATCTGAGTGACAATGGAAGTACAGACAACAAAATATACAATCCACACAGTTATGGATGGAATGGAACTAGTGCAAGGAGGCTGATAAAATAACAGTGCTTCAAATGATAAAAAATGGTTAATACTCCAATAGTTGTAAGACATTTTCTCAATTCAGGCTCAGATCACCAACAAGTACATTCCACTTAATTCATGAATAATTTTAGTTATTCATAATGGACTTGCGCTATGTTCGGGATCCAGTGAATGACAATATTAATCATCTGGATCGTTCTCTCGGTACACGCCAGGATGAAAGGTGTGAAAACAGAAGGGATTCATTTGTTCATTTCTGAAAACTGAAAATCAAACGTGTAAACTGTTGCAACCCCAAACTAATGAAACCACATTATGTATTCTCTCACAGGTTTATAGCACCTACCGATTTCATTGCCACGGCCTCCATCCTGAATACTCCACAGAATTATACTGCTATCGGATGCCACCGCTACCATCTTGTCTTTATCACCAAGTGGTCCACCAACAACCTTAGCATTTACAGCAACTCGCTCTATTGTCCAGTCAAGGTAAGGGCTTGTAAATACCTGCTGCCAACCAGAAGACTCCTTAATTCTAGAAATAAATAAAAAACATTATTCAGTAAGGATTCCAACATATGTTTCCATAAACAGGGAGCTGGTGACATGGAATAATTTTTTGTCACAAAGGTCTTGGAGCAGAGTTTCCCAACCTGGGGTCCATGGCATAAAAAAGTCTGGAAACCCCTGCCTTCGAGTGATTCCATATATCAAGAAATGAATGACATAAGAAATTATGGAAACTTGCTATAGTTTCGAAAACTTAAAGTTGAACTGAAAATTTCAAAACTAAGAGATTTAATAAAACTGATGGATTACCATTGTTGCAAGTTCAAATATCAGAGAATATAAATAAAAAAAAAGAAAGTTTGAACAATTAGGGAAGTGAAATTGTGATTAAAATTGTTACATGGAATAAAAAACATTAAAGATCTATAAGCAGCAATACATTTTTGGCAAAGTAGTGACTAAATGTCTTTGCAAATATAGCCAGTTTATAGAAATTCATATGTTAAAATTCCAATAGAGCCGACTGCAGTCCCAGATCCTATATAAAGTATTGCATTGCACAACCATTAGTCTGAAGTTTCTGTCTGAAATTTTATTATGCATTACTGATCTGTTAGTAGTGACAATGGTTTTCAACACCCAACAGTGCAATCAGCTTTCATTGGGATCCAATGAAAATACATTATTGGAAACAGGCAGAAAAAGTTGTATTTATTAGCTATTCTTTCTTTTGTGGTGTATCTAAACATTGATGGTTAAATCTTTTAATTTTATTCCAGTTACCCATTACTAGATGAAGCCTGTCTCACCCATAAACTTTTTAAAACATTCCTACAAGATTTTTAATACATTTACCAAATTGCAGCAGCAATATATGAATGGCTAGAATCCCTTTAGCAAGTAGTCCATTGGCTGGAGAAAACAAACTTAAAATTTTAGACAAAAAGTATAAGAGCAATGTGAGTGAGATCTTAAATATTGGCTGTGATTTGGAATTTAGGCTGTTGGAAACAGAATTAATTAGCACATCAGTTACTACATTACATTTGTTTTTAGCCAAAAGGGACATTAAAAGAAATTTGGATAGCAAAACACAAAACAAATTTGCCAGTATGTAAGACAACAGCAGGGGAAGTGGGTTGCTCTATTAAAAGGTTGCATCAGTTTGATGGGCTGTATAACTTTCCCTGTACCTTAATTCTACCAAACATTACTTAGCCTTTGAGAAATGTCTCAGTATATCATGCAAAGAAGAATATACAATATCCTTCACATGTTCACAATATTTACAATATTGTTTTAATCCTGTATCATTACTTTGATTCAATTTCCCTGGACATCCCGCAAAATTTAATTCACTTCTGGAATCTTTAATTTACAGAAAAATAGCCACATTTTAGAAATATATGGGCTAAGGATTGTGGGTGTTGACTTTAATAGTGTAAGAGAAATTCAACTGCCAGTAGGATTAAAATAAAAGAGCCATGAAAACAACTGAAGATGAAGATAAGGTAAATAGTTTTTTTTTCTGATGGCAAGGATGTCAAAACTAGACAGCATAGGTTTAAGATGAGAAGACGGAGTTGATATCTGGGATGTGCTATTAGTGGAGATGGATAAATCAGATACAATTACTATATTTAAGAGGCATTAAGACGGACACTTAAATTGGCAAAATGATTGACACGAGAGTCCTTTGCTATGCTGTACAACTCTATTACTTCTATTTTCTACCTCAATGTATATTGTGACCAGACAGAAAGCAAAACTAAACATTTCTAAAAAAGGAAAATAGAGCATCCTAATGAATTCACTTTTTCTTTTAACACTTTATGGACTAATTCACTGTATTTTTGTTATGTCTACATATTATCCTTTTTATTTACTGGCAACCCCCAATCACTTTGAACTGAAATGTTTGCTAGATAATTTTAGAAGGCAGTTAAGGATCACAAATAACCCTACTAGACAAGAATAGCAAATCTTCTTCCCTGAAGTTTTTAATAGTAATAAAAATGGTTGTATTTAAATGCCTCGGCTGCTCCAATTGAATCTAAACTCAAAAATCATTGGACTCTGTTGGATTACGGGATATTAGCCCAGAAACATAATCATCACAATACAACACCCACTTAACATACCTGTGAATATAGATCATAAAACAGAGAACAGTACAGTACAAGCCCATTCGGTTGTGCTGATATTTTATCCAATGCCAAGATCAGTCTCACCCTTCCCTCCATTTTCCTTTCATCAATGTGCCTGTCTAAGAGTCTCTTAAATATCCTTGATGTATCTGGCTCTATTACCACTCCTAGCAGTGTGTATCATGTACTTACTATTCTCTGTTTTAACATTCAACCTTTGACATTCCAATTCTTATACTTTCCTCCAGACATCTTAGAAGTATGTAATCTCTTATTAGCCATTGCCACCTGAGGAAAAAGGCACTGGCTGTCTGCTTACCTATACCTTTTATCATCATTACACTTATACTCTGATGCTGAATTGGGAACATTACTGAAAGCAAAGTGAAAGAGGTATACATGAAGAAGCCTATGAAACACCTGGAGTTAGGGAGTGATTTTAGATTTACCAAATGTTCGTATGAGTTGCCTGCAACACTCAAGAGATGCTAGCTTAATTCTCAAAGTACTTCTGATGTGCAGAGCTTTAAGAAGGCCAAGTGCACGAGGCGCTAATTCTGGTTGGATGAAACCAGAACTGAAACTTTCAACTGTGCAGATTGCGAATGATGTAGCCTTGACTAGACCAGAGATTAAGAACAAAAATTCTTGGTACAGAATGAAATAGAGATGCCTGCTGCCTAGACCTTCAATATTGTTCCTGTGTTCTGGTGTTTATGCTGTATCATTACAATTTCATAGAGTTTTTAAATACACAAAAGATCATTTAGATTCTGCATCAAGAAACTCCAAATGCAGTCTCAACTGTTGGCCACAAGTGGACCATTTTTAAAACAGCACCATCAGGTTTACACTGAAAACAGCAAACCTTTAATGTATTTTAGTAAATTATACCTTTTATTCACAGATTGATAATTGCATTGACTTTCAATTACCTGTAACAGACTACGAAGTGTGCATAAGCTACTACAATCCAATTGTGATGACCAGCAACTATCAGAACCTTCCGGGGATCAACCACTGTGCCTGCCGAAAACAATAAACAATAGAAAGAAACATCAGAGCTTGACATCTAACATTCCCTTTCAATATCGCCTGGAGCAAGTATAATAAAATACTTCCATATTGCAATAAAAACAACTTTCAAAATTTATGGGCCATAATACAGTAGAAGGGAGAAGGGGACTGATAAGATTTTCTCTGCTTCTGTATTGTAATTAATAAGTTAACTGATTTAGTCAATTGAACATCATTATTGAAATGGCTCTATTACCACCCCCAGCACGGTTAGCCCAAGAGTGAGCAATGGGATGGCAGTGAAAATTAGCCCTTGATAAAACTGGCTCTCAAACTGAACTGCTATACTTGGTCTATCACTATTCTTCAGTATTAAAGTAAATTGCCTGGTGATTCAGAACAGTTAAATACACCCCATAGATTAGAAATAAAAGCAGGACTCAAACATTTTTTCCTCAGTTCTATCACTATATCCTTTAAATCTTTCAACATTCCAAGAAGATGAACAATATAAATTTGTACTTCAAATTTTAATTCTTTCTCAAGCTAATATAATTTCAACTAATGTTAAATTAAAAAAGAACAATACTAAAACATTAGGTTGTTATGCATAATTCATTTTGAAAACCAGCTACACATTTTTTGAGCTTTTCATGGGAAAGAACCATTGCAATAGTTGAAAAATGCACAAAAATCCTTCAAGCATTAATGGACTTTTTGATATTTCTATGTAAAATGGCCGAATTAAAAGCTCAGATTTGTAATGTTATTGTTTTTATTTATTTACTTATTGAGATACAGCACAGAATAGGCCCTTCCATGGAGCCTTTCGAGCTGCACTGGACAGCAATCCACCGATTTAAACCTAGCCTAATCAGAGGACAATTTGCAATGCCCAAATTAACCACCAAATGGTAAGTCTTTGGACTGTGCGAGGAAACCCATGCTGTCACAGAGAGAATATACAAACTCCTTACAGGTATTGGCAGGAATTGAAGTGAAGGAATTCAACTGAAGGAATTGAAATGACCTGTTCAGGTTCTACCCTAAAATTTTCATATTGTAACCTTTGGATTGGGGAAATAAGTTTCAGCCTACATATTTAAAATATAACTGTATACACTCAATGGAACTTTCCTTCAAACCAGAAATAGATTCCACGCATATTTTCATAAGCATTGAAATCTAGATATATTGAGCAATTTTTCTACTTTAACTTAATTTTCCCAAATAATTCTGCATGCTTCCATCATTTCCTTCTCACATCAATGTTGCCAGTTATAGCTTGGTCCCATACCGCTCTGTGGTGACATTACATGGTCAGTTCATGTATCTGCATGCATATTAGCCGGTGACATTGTAATACAGAATATTATCCTTTGTTTTAGCAGCAAATTTACACATTCACTTTGAATTCCTCTATCACATTGCTACCTACAGCAGAATCTTATCAATGAAGTTATTAACTACAATTCATAAACTTTGAGTTTATTTCAAAATTTCTTTGGAGAAAGTCCTCCGAAGTTACTTTTAGCTTCGTGTTAGTTCATAAGTAGGGAAATGATGTAATTCTTAATTGCTTGGTACTCAATTAAAAGATTGTATGATAATTCTGTAATTTAACATCAATAAAAAGTAAATGTAATCACAAATTGTTTCTAAATCTGAATTATTAAGTTCAAGTATATGTAATATGCTTGATTTAAAGAAAGTTAAAATAAACAAATCTAAAATTTTATTTAAGTCTAAATACATATTTTATATTATTGTATCTATAATTTAATACTAACTATATCCACAGTCTTAAGAGTTGAAAAGTATAGAAACAAATTCTGCTGCTCACAGCTATGCAGATCATTATACCAATCTATAGGAATCCCATTTTCTTGCATTAATTCCATATCCTTCTATGCCTTGTTCATTGAAATCCCTATCGAGATGCATCTTATATGTTGTTATTGTTCCAGACTCTACTATCTCCATCTGGCAGCTCATTTGGACAAACCTAACAATGTATACAGACACTGATCATCTATCTTATCAAAGCCTCTCAACTCTACATACCTCTATAATGTCATCTCTCAGTGCCCTTTGCTCCATGGAAAATACACTCACCTATCCAATCTTTCCTTATCTCAAATCCTTCAATCCAGGTCACTGGTACTGTAAAGAGTCGTGCTTACCAGTACACTACTGTGCTGATCTCTGCAGATTTACACCTGGTGCACATATTAATCAACTTATTTGGTCAAACCCCATTGCATTTCAAATCACACTAGAATAATCTAGAACCTTGATAATGTACTGAATCAACGATACGGGATAAAGTGTCCAAGTGCACATCACTATCATCTGCTCCATTCACAGTAATCTGCATCACAAAAATATAATGAGCAGATGGCTACACGAGATATATTCATGCAATTCTTTATAATTTTTATCAGTACATTTATTAATATCAAGGTTCAATTCAAAGTAAAACAAAACTGCCACTAATACTAAAAGGAGATTGGTGGAATAATGCAACTCTTATATGTTATTATGCATATAGACAAAAGAAAATCATTCTTACCCAATCTAGCAGACCCTTCAGATGAGATGACTCCAGTTGCCACAGATGGAACTGAATTTGGATGGACTACCCCTTCTGCCATGCTTGGTCCAGATTTACTGTCCTGCAAGGTTCCAGCACCCCCAATGCTTCCTTTTCTACTGGGAATAGCTAGCAGAGTTAAACATATCAATCTTTAATATTTTTAAAAGAAAAATGCAAAACCTAGAAGTATTTCTGCTTATTCATAAAATCTTTATATGCCATATGAAGTTACATTTAAAGAATCCATTTCTACAGTTTATCTCTCCTGCACCCTTAATTCATGAGAGTTATCATCTTTTTGTTAGATAGACAACGTCTCTTCCCATTTGATTTGGATCTCAGTACTGAGGTAAATTCTGTGGAAGATGGGCAACTAAATTTGAAAGAATGTACATGCATATTACTGGATTGGATCTTGGCAGTTAATTGTTATGTGGTTTTATTTTTAAATAAAGTTAGTTGACAAAATGAGGACAAATAATCATTGCCTTATTTCTTATATTCCAGACAGCAACTCAACTGTTGTTGGAAAGCATATAAAACTGCAGATACTGGAATCTAAAACAAAAATAGAAATGCTGGAAGAGTCGGCTAGTCAGATAACACCTGTGGAATGAGAAACCAATTAGCAAGGGTTGTCATTCTGGGGTCCATGACATTAAAAAAGGTTGGGAACCCCTAGTATAGAGAAAGAAAGCAAGTTGTCCAAATAGTAGAGAAAGTGGGTTAAGCACTATGTAGAACAACGGTCTTGTCTCAACAGGGTGAAATGATGGTTATTCATTGAATGGACAGTTATTGTCTTTTGCCTATGTAATGTTTTGCTCATTTTATGAAGTCTGGGTGATACCTACAGGGATACCTGAGCATACTAGAATATCCAAATTAGAGATAAAGAACAGAAGAATCACAACTAAAAATGGCCAGTCCTCACACAAAATGAATGAATACTATTAGTTATCTTTGAAGTTCAATATTTAGTGTAAAATGTATAAATTAAAAATGAGATGTTGTTCCTCCAACAAATGCTGGGCCTCATTACTGTAGTGCAGAACTCAAAACTGAATTCTCCAACTTCAAAGTTAACTTGTTCACTCTGTTTGCATCAAGGCTTGCCACCTGTACCCACAATTTCTTGCCTTTTATTTAAATCTCTTATTTGTATATTCTGAACCTGCCCAGTAGACCAAACTATATATCATCCCAACTTCACAAGATCAGCAGCACATTACACAGACATCACTGTCCATCGTTTCACCCTCTTATAAACACTTCCTTTGTTTCACCCACTGCCCTTCCCCATATTTTCTTCTTCGAAAACCAACTTCTCTTTCTCAATTTTGACGAAGGGTTTTTGACCCAAAATGTCAAATAGCTTCTCTTTCTGCAGATGCTGTTTGAAAGGCCAGTTAATTTATCTTTTTTTTCCTGTATGTTCTTTACTGTCCCTCTTTCTCCTTCTGCTAAAGCCTGAAGTGGATAATTTCAGGACCTGTTCAGGTTCTACCCTAAAAGGTTTCATATTGTAACCTTTGGATTGGGGAAGTAAGTTTCAGCCTACATATTTAAAATATAACTGTATATACTCAATGGAACTTTCTTTTAAACCAGAAATAGATTCCACACATATTTCCATAAGCATTGAAATCTAGACATATTGAGCAATTTTTCTACTTTAACTTAATTTTCCCAAATAATTCTGCATGCTTCCATCATTTCCTTCTCACATCAATGTTTCCAGTTATAGCTTGGTCTCATACCGCTCTATGGTGACATTACATGGTCAGTTCATGTATCTGCATGCATATTAACTGGTGACATTGTAATACAGAATATTATCCTTTGTTTTAGCAGCAAATTTACACATTCACTTTGAATTCCTCTATCACATTGCTACCTACAGCAGAATCTTATCAATGAAGTTATTAACTACAATTCATAAACTTTGAGTTTATTTCAAAATTTCTTTGGAGAAGGTCCTCCAAAGTTACTTTTAGCTTCGTGTTAGTTCATAAGTAGGGAAATGATGTAATTCTTAATTGCTTGGTACTCAATTAAAAGATTGTATGATAATTCTGCAATTTAGCATCAATAAAAAGTAAATGTAATCATAAATTGTTTCTAAATCTGAATTATTAAGTTCAAGTACATGTAATTTGCTTGATTTAAAGGAAGTTAAAATAAATAAATCTAAAATTCAAGTTAAGTCTGAATACATATTTTATATTATCGTATCTGATAATTTAATACTAACTATATCCACAGCCTTAAGAGTTGAAAAGTACAGAAGCAAATTCTGCTGCTCACAGCTATGCAGATCATTATACCCATCTATAGGAATCCCACTTTCTTGCATTAATTCCATATCCTTCTATGCCTTGTTCATTGAAATCCCTATCGAGATGCATCTTATATGTTGTTATTGTTCCAGACACTACTATCTCCATCTGGCAGCTCATTTGGACAAATCTAACAACGGATACAGACACTGACCATCTATCTTATCAAAGCCTCTCAACTCTACATACCTCTATAACATCACCTCTCAGTGCCCTTTGCTCCATGGAAAATACACTCACCTATCCAACCTTTCCTTATCTCAAATCCTCCAATCCAGGCAACATCTTTCTAAATCTTTTCTGCAATCATATGATTACATACATGTTATAACTTAGTGAGTAGTACTGCACAGAATATCCAAAGTATGGGCTAACTGACCTTTTCAACAATTGTAACGTGAAGTCTCAGAATCAGGTTTACTATCACAGTAAACCATATTGTGGTATTTGTTGTAATGCAACAGCAGTATATTGCAATACATAATAATAAAAAACTAAAGTATGCATATAATAAAATAAAAATCTTAACATGAAGTCTCAAAACCTCGGCTGATAAAGACAGGCACACTAAACATCTTCCACACCGCTATCAATCTGTGGTATCACTTTCAGAGAATTTTTGAACATAAATGGAGGCAATATCACTGAAGGATTTAAAAATATAACCGGGAATCAGAATTTTAATATGAAGCCACAGGCAAGACAAAATTGAGACCACAAAATTGGTCTTGTGGTTTTTAAAATAATGCACACTGGAATACCAGTTCTCAAACAGTATCACCTTCTTTGTTTGACAAGGGTGTGTTACCTAGGGCTTTTAGTCTGATTGGTGTATGAATTTTCTCTCAGGTTAATTGCAGAACATTAGTTGGGGGAAGGCAATGAGATGTAATTACATGCATATTCATCCCAAATGACAAAATGGATCCCTTCCAGGCGATGCAGAGCAAATCGCCTGTAGAGAAATTTGTAGTCTTGATATTATTTGTTCACAACAAAGCAAGTAGCAGTGTATTTAGAGAATGAACAAAAATGAAACCCAAATAAAGCTCTAATGGTAATAAAACATTAGTTGTTAGTAGGTTGCATATAGGTGACACAAAGATACAACTTTATCAACAGCTGTCGTGTCTTGTGTCAAGAAATACCAGTCACCTGTGGAAATACTCAGCTGCAGTTTAAACTAAAGTCAAAATTACCTGGAGGGGGCAGATACCCATGGAAGAGAACACTACCACATGACGATCGTTCAAGTTCTTCACATAGCAATAGGCGGCGAACTAAATAAGAATACAAAATCAAATAGAAAGAAAATGGCTTCATTTCATTACCTCTTGCAAGGTCTACTATGTCCAACTATCTGCTACACTCCCAATTGATAACAAATCTCTGACATTCTTCAATACAAAAATCTGTGGTAGATGGATCACATAAACACTAAATAACCCTCTCCAATCTCAGTAAGTCTCAAAAGGCAGAATATGGTTTTTCATTAAGTGATGATAGAAAGATGATAAAAAATTTAGAAGCAATTTTAAGTTTCTTGTGGTTCTTGTAACCACATCACCCCTTAATATGAGTAGCAGTTGCAGAATAATAATCAGCCTGAAACCTTTACATTCTGCGAAATGATCAATAACGGTTTAAAAGCCATGCTTTAATTGTTTAAAAGAAAAACACAATCTTAACATTATTAAAGTTAGTGGAAAAATTAAGGCTAAATAGTAAAACACTAACAGGTTCAAAGAAGGGGCCCAAATCCAGGTTATATTTAGATAATAAGAGAAAGTAAAGGCATTTGGAAATAAGACATCCCAAAATTATGGTTTGAGGATTGTTTTAACTTTGAAGGGTTCAGCCAAGAAAGGCATTGATTTTTGATTTCCATAAAGAACAAGCAATCCTGTAAAACAAATTGATAATAACATATTGCCACATCACACATATACATGAACAAATTTTGGGTGATTCATAGCATGTCCACTTGTCAATTAGGTTTTCATAAACTTAAACATTGAAGAATTGGTAAAGTATATTTCAATCATTTCTCAGGAGTTCGTTGGTTGAACAAAAGAGCAAGTGCACTGAACTACACTTGTGTGTACATTTGTATTCAACGAAAAAGCAATATTGTTTCTCTCCACCCCCACTCTTCACACACATTTGATTTTTGATTTGCAGCTTTAATTTTATACTTTCTACCTACCAATTTACAATGCATAGCCAGCTGAACTGAAATGAACAACAGTAATAATACCATTGAAATTTTAAAGAAGTTTGGCACAGAGACAAGAACCAGTAACGGTTCAACATATCCTTATATAAAATGAGTAATACATTTCCTGATTCTCTTCTTCTCTTGAGCTACTGCCTCATTTGCCTTCAAGATTTCTCGATTTCTAATAATATCCAACAAAGAATTCTAGGGGGACGTCACATGATGACATAGGATCGAGACGTGGAAATCCAGCTCTCCCATAAAAAATAATAAATTAGTGTTCAAGTGAAGAAAAGTTAGTAAATATTTTCTAAAAGCTACATCTAAATTACTCAGGATATTCCTTAGATATGCCTCCTAACAGACAAAGAAGAAAACTTCTACTTTGCAGACAGTACAAGCTGGGCCGGCCATCATGAAGAAGCCTCGGACAAGTGCATCTTACCTCCGGCGATATAGAACAGGAATCGGCCGCAACATCAACAGTTTCCAAGAAGGAACAACAGGAACTGCACATGCGTGCAGGAAAGGGCATGCGTAAACATGAGCAATTTGAACTACAAATCCCAGCTACGATTGGAAGCAGAAGTGAAAGTGAACCCAAAGAGGATTCAGATTCTCCGGAACAAACAGATGAAGATGAGGAGGTAAAAGAAGAACAACAGGAAAAGGTTGGAGGTGGAAGATATTCTGGAGACATAAGAAAAGCTTTGGCGCAAATAATGCACGAAATAAAAGAATTAAAAACATTAAAAATAAGATCCTGAAGGTGGCTGCCCAATGTGCCAGAAAGAGAAATGAGCCATTGATGATAGAAGGGAAAGCAGTTCTTTTCTATCCTGATATAAGTTATGACCTTTTGAAGAGAAAGAAGGAATTTAACCCAGCGAAAAAAGTTTTATGGGAAAAGGGTTATAAATTTATATTGTGCCACCTGGCAACGCTGATAATTTTTTTGGATGACAGAAAAAGATTTTTTACTGATCATCGGGATGCAGAGGCGTTTGCACAAGAACCAAATATTCACTAGACACAGTAAAGACTTAAAAATGAAAGATTAAAGATGAAGATGGGGACTCTGAAGTGAGTTGATGGACATTAAGGACAGAAGAAAATTTAAATATACTTTTAATTATATGATACAGGGGGAGAAAGGTAAAAATTTGAGAAATATTAATCGAGAGTAGTGATATTATTTTTTCTTCCCATATATACTTTTTTCATGTTACGGGGGGGCTGGGGAAACTTCGGATCGATCGCTATGGGATTCACGTGTGCAATCATGGCGTTTGCCATGATCCGCACAATGGAGGGGGGTAATGTTGTGTTTTTTTTTTCATTCACAGCATTAGCGGTGGGGGGGGGGGTTTCTTTATTATCTATTTTTCTTTTATTTTTCTTTCTTTGCCTGGATGATTGGAGGGGAGACACATAGCAACATGGAGAATTTTAAAATAATTCCCCAAGATACTATGAGAGTTGAAATATTATATATTATTATAGACTGGAGTAACCCCGTTAAAAATAATGACTAATTTACTGAATTTTTTAAGTTTTAATGTTAATGGGCTTAATGGACCGGTGAAAAGAAAAAGAACTTTAACATACATTAAGGAAATGAAAATAGATATAACTTTTATACAAGAAACACATTTAACAGAGATAGGACATCAGAAATTAAAGAGAGATTGGGTCAGAAATGGTATAGCAGCTTCACTTAATTCAAAAGCGAGGGGAGTTGCAAGTTTGATCAACAAAACTTTACCAATTAAAATACAAAATGTATTGATTCTGCGGGGAGATATGTAATTATACATTGTCAAATCTTTTCAGAACTATGGACTCTTATGAATATTTATGCACCAAATGAAAATGATGTAAAATTTATACAAGAGGCCTTTTTGAATTTGGCTGACGCATATGATAAAATATTAATAGGTGGAGACTTTAATTTTTGTCCAGACCCAGTTTTAGATAGGTCAACAAAGGTTGTTACAAAACCGAAAGTAGCAAAATTAACTTTATCATTGATGAAAGATTTAAATTTGATTAATATATGGAGAAGAATTAACCCAAGAGAAAGAGATTATTCATTTTATTCAAATAGACGTAAAACTTATTCAAGGATAAATTTTTTCCTACTATCAGCGAATATTCAAGACAATAAATAAAATTACTTATAAACCTTTAGAAATCAATGAAACTTTAAAATTTGTTTATTGTGAACTGTAACAATCAGAATCACAAAATGATATTGTTGAGATAGAAAGGTTTTTATCACAAATAACTCTCCCAAAATTGAATTCGGAAGAACAGAAGGGATTAGATGTGCCTTTTACATTAAAAGAGGTCGAAGAAGCTCTAGGATCACTTAAGAGTAATAAATCTCCAGCAGAAGATGGGTTTTCACCTGAATTTTACAAAAAGTTTAAAGATTTATTAATTCCTCCTTTTATGGAGCTAATACACCAAGCGGAAAGATCGCATAAACTTCCAGAATCTTTTTCAACAGCTATTTTAATAGTATTGCAAAAAAAAGACAGAGATCTTTTAAAGCCAACATCATATAGACCTATTTCTTTGTTGAATACGGACTATAAAATAATAGCAAAGATTTTATCTAATAGATTATCTAAATACTTACCAAAATTAATACACATGGACCAAACAGGATTTATTAAAAATAGACAATCGGCAGATAATGTAAATCAGTAATTTAGCATAATTTATTTGGCACAAAAGAGGGAAGCAATGAGTGTGGCAGTTGCTTTAGATGCAGAAAAAGCTTTTGATAGATTGGAATGGGATTTTTTATTTAAGGTATTGGAAAAATATGGATTAGGAGTATCTTTTATAAAATGGATTAAAACCTTAAATACTAACCCCAAAGCTAAAGTGGTGACAAATGGCCAAATTTCAACATCATTTCAGTTAAAAAGGTCAACTAGACAAGGTTGTCCATTATCACCTGCTTTATTTGTGTTGGCGATAGAACCATTAGCTGAATTAATTGGAACTGACTCAGATATTATGGGTTTCAGAGTTAATCAGAAGGAATATAAGATTAACTTATTTGCTGATGATATTCTGATTTATCTAACTAACCCATTGCATTCATTGCGTAAATTATCTTCTAGATTGGAAGAATATGGGAAAATATCAGGGTATAAAATAAATTGGGATAAAAGTGAAATTCTATCCGTTACTAAAGGAGATTATAGCCAATGTCGATTAATAACTCAATTTAGATGGCCGATAAATGGTATAAAGTGTTTAGGTATAAGAGTTGATAATGATATAAAGAATTTATATAAATTAAATTATTTGCCATTATTGAAAAAAATTCAAGAGGATCTTGATAAATGGATGATGTTACCAATAACATTAATAGGTAGAGTCAATGCTGTAAAAATGAATATATTGTCTAGATTACAATATTTATTTCAAACACTACCAATACAATTACCGCAGAAGTTTTTTCAAGAGTTAAATAAATGTGCGAGGAAATTCCTTTGGAAAGGTAAGATGTCAAGAATATCGTTGGAAAAATTGACATGGAAATTTGACCTAGGAGGACAAATTACCAAATTTTAAGAATTATTACAAAGCAAATCAACTTAGATTTATTGCATCTTTATTTGATGAAGATAAACCGGCATGGATTAGAATAGAATTAGATAAAATAGGAGAAAATATACCAGAAGATTTTATATATAAATGGGAATCTAAATGGATACGGGAAAAGAAAGAATCTCCTATACTAAAACATTTAATTGATTTATGTTAAGATAAATGTTGATGATGAGATAAAGAAATCTTTATTAGCAAAGAGACCTTTAATTCAAAATAAACATCCCTTTTACAATGGATAATCAACTTTTATATAACTGGTTTCACAAAGGGATTAGATATATAAGAGATTGTTTTGAAGGAGGTATATTAATGTCATTTGACCAATTAAAGAATAAATATAAAATATCAAATAACACTCTTTTCTGTTATTTCCAATTAAGGGCTTATTTAAGAGATAAACTGGGTCAAACAATGTTATTGCCAAAACCTAATGAATTTTAATTCATAAAGGAAAAATTTAAAAATTTATTTCTGATATGTATAATTTGATTCAAAAACAAGCAATTAAACAAGCACATAAGTCAAGACAAAAATGGAAAACTGATTTGAATATTAAAATTGATGAAACAAGTTGTTCAAGATTATGTCTTGACAGTATGACAAATACAATAAATGTTCGACTAAGATCAGTACAATATTACTTTTTACATCAAATATATATTACACCACAAAAAATAAATAGATTAAACTCAAATTTATCTGATCAATGTTTTCGATGTAATCAAGAAATTGGTACTTTTTTACACTACTCTACTTGGTCTTGTTTTAAAATTCAACCTTTTTGGACAAATTTAAGAGTTTTACTGGAACAAATTATTGGAATACAACTTCCACATAATCCAACATTATTTTTACTAGGCGATATTGAAGAGATAAAATTGAAATCCAAATTGAATAAATATCAGAAAGAATTCATAAAATTTGCTTTGGCAGTAGCTAAAAAGGCTATTGCAGTTACTCAGAAATCGGCTTCATACTTAAGTACAGATCGTTGGAAGAATGGATTTTTTAGCTGCATTCCACTTGAAAAAATTACTTATAATTTAAGAGATAAATATGAAATATTTCTGAAAATTTGGCGCCCTTATTTACAAAAAATAGGATTAAATATATAGGTGCTCCGAAGATAAAATTATTGGTTATCCGGGGAAAGAAATAAATATACATATTAAAGCTATTATGAACTCCGTGGAGCATGTGGGGATCTTACGAAATCTAGGCATTCTTTCTTTCTTTCTTTCTTTCTTTCTTTTTCTTTCTTTCTTTCTTTTCTCTTCTCTTTTTTTAATAGGGATATGTTAGGGGGAGGGGTTAAGGGGAGGGGGGAAGGGTTGATAATTTTGTTTCTTTCTGTAACCTATTTGAAAATTCAATAAAAAATTTAAAAAAACAAAGAATTCTAAAATTAATCATCTTCCAAGCTGTCATATTTATGTCTTGCTTTGGTAGACATTGTATGCATATCTATTAATGATTTTAATTTTCTCCATGTTTGTAGAATAGTGCATATAAAATACCAATGGAGAGGATTTACAATGAAACAGTATAATTAATGTGTTCTTATCTTTTATTGACTAAAATGCTGGGGAAATAATACACTGCAAAACTGTTATTCTCATAGGACTGAATGAGAATAATGTAGGTGCAGCATTGTGAAAGTCTGAAAACAATAAACCGATAATAAAAATATTTCAGTAATAAAACTTCCTTTTAATGTGAACACCTGTTCATGAGTAATAAGTAGCTTAAAATTAACTGCACATCTTGTAAATTATTTTTCCTCATACTTCAATAACAAAAAAATGATACATCATACCTAGAGGAGTAATTCCATAAAATTCAGCTTCATGTCTTAGAACATTGATGTTTACCCCCCTGCAAGAAAAGGGAAATGTATGAGCCACTGCTTTTAATCAGCATCTCAAAATATGGTACAATCAAAATCAAAGACAACTTAAATTATCTATTGTAATGTCTTCAGAACATCTTCAACCATTTCCATGGGAAGAAACGTGGTAGGTGTAGTAATACATTGATCCATATGAAGTTATCTATTTCAGATGAAAAAACAAAAACAAGCAGCATATGATTTCAGTTTTGTTCGACTGGAAAGCATCATTCAGAATATCAGTAACTCTTTTGCTAGATGTTGTGATATGTAGTTGTTATATAGCTAAGGTCAGCATGGGAATGCCCTTAAAAATGCTAAAACTGAACAAGAGTTAGCTCTCACAAAGTTAAATTCACAGTCCAACAACTAATAATTTCCACAGATGGATCATGTGAACAAGATCTAAAAATGATTTAAAAATGTAAGAACAGTCAGGGACTGTTCATCCATAAGAGTCTTATGAAAAGAAAGCTCACTTAGCAAGCTTCAGATGACAGAAGTGATTCCATAACTATACCAATTAAACCAAACCTGGGTCTTGGATTTAGATCTTTGATCATTCCAATTGTTTTAGTACGAAGAAAAATAGATTTAATTGAGCAATTACTCAGCAACTAACACTGGCAAATTAAATAGTACAGGGAGAAGTTTATGGGGAGAAGGCAGGAGAATGGGTTGTGAGGGATAATAAATCAGCAATGATAGAATGGCAGAGCACACTCGATGGGCCAAATAGCCAAATTCTGCTAAGTCCTATGGTTCAAACAAAATATAAAGCTATCATTTTGATTAGCTAGAAGGTCATAAGTGAGTTTATCTCACCTATACCAATCAAAACAAAAAGTACACAATATTTTAACCCCACTATTTGTTGGTCACAGCTTTGTACTTGGCTGGATAATCACCAGTTAGTAACTTAAAAACTGAGGATTCTAATGTAAGGCAAGATATCCTAGTTGTATATAATATTGGAACTTGAATTCATCTTATATTACCTAGGATTTCAAAAACTGGAAATGTGTTCACTCCCAAAATATTTTATAATTCAGGCTATGGAACAATTTACTTAAGGTACTTGGGTATGTCATGGGTAAACCTAGTTTGTATTGGGGTCCAGAGTAGACCCTATGAACTGTGCTGCTATTAAGAGAGAGAGAGGGAGGCATCCAGTGCAATGAGAGACAGAGAGATAGAAACTGCTCGAAAGATTGATGTTATGGTTTCTCTGCCAGCTTGTTTACCTTTCGCCGAGGTTACTTGCCCGCTTGTAAGGTTCCTGCAGAAAGTGGATGGAGGAGCAGGTTGATGGACAGCTGGTGTCCAACTTGTGGAGATAAAAACCAGGTCTGCTGGTACACAGACAGACACAACACAAGACACACACAGTGCGGACACTGAACGAGCTTTGTTGCACCCACAAGAAGGTGGGGTTTTGGAGGATTGATTCGGGGAATCGGTCAGTGGCTCACAGAGTGAAAAGGTGCGACCGGTGGGGAATTATTTGTGTGTCCATCCTTGCCTGGGTGATAATTCCACCACTGAAGAATGGTCGCACATTTTATGGTCATAGTCGGTGACTACTACAGGATTTTGGAAGACAACTGGAAGATCGACGGCATCAGCTCACCTCTCACCTCTCTCTCCAACGATACTCAATTAACTACCTCGAACTGAACTGAACTCTTCATCATCATAAGACTGTACCCATTTACCCTTAGGTTTGAAAGAGCCTAGTTTTGTTCCTATTTCCACATATATATGTATATATACATAATATTGCTAATTATATTATATAATTTTATATATATACACATAACATTACATAATATTTGCATTTATATTACTGTATTGCTTAGTTACTAATAAACACTATTAGTTCATAGAAATACCAGACTCCAATGTGTTTTCCATTTCTGCTGGTTCTTTAACCCAGTCATGGGGTATGTGTCAGGTATCTGTGCATAACTTGGTTTGTTTAGGATCATGCTAAAATTATAGGATGTTTGACATATTGAGCAGCATGGTGGTAGTTAGCATAACACTTTACAGTACAGATGACACAGGTTCAATTCCCACCGCTACCTATAAGAAGTTCGTCTGTTCTCCCCGTGACCATATGGGTTTCCTCCGGGTGCTTCAGTTTCCTCCCACAAAACAAAAACGTACCGAATGGTAAGTTAATTGGTCATTATAAATTGTCCTGTGATTAGGCTAAGATTAAATCAGGGGATTGCTGGTCAGTGCGCTTGAATGGCTAGAAGGGGTTATTCCACACTGTACCTCAATAAATAAATAATTATTTTCATAAACACATTGTAGAACAACTGCCATTTTACGGTCAGTGGAACAAGGAAGTTAGGATGAAACAAAATGGTGACACAATAAACTACAGATACTGGAATCTGGAGCAACAAACAAAATGGTACCACTCAGAGGGCTAACGAAGGAAATGGACAGTTTATGTGGCTACGTCCCCTCTGAAAGATTGGCGTGTAGAAAGCCAGTATAAAGAGATGGAGCAAAACTGAACGTGTGATGGGTAGATCCAGGTGAGAAGGCGTAATAGGCAGATGGAAGAGCCCACACCTGTAACACCTCTATTAAATGCACATCTCCCCAGAAGAACAGGGCTGAGAGTTTCCCTGGTCACTACCTTTCATCCACCCCAGCCTATGCATCCGCAGATCTTTGTTTGAAACTACCATCAACTACAATGCAACCCACCATCAGTCTCATGTTTCCCTCTTCACCCTTTCTGCAGGAATCACTCTCTCTGCAACTTCCTGGTCCACTCATCCATCGCCAACCGTCTCTACACCTTCTCCCTCACCAACATCCAGACCCTTAAACATCCTTTTCAGGTGAAGCAGGCATGCACATGCATCTCCTTCCCACCCTCATCTCCCATCATCCTGCATCTTTCCCATCTCCTTCAACTCTATCTGCCCATCACATATGCACTAGTTCCACCGGGCCCCCTCCTCTTGTTCTCATCTGCTCAACCTACCTCCCCTATTTTTGGTTGCATACTATCTGCAGCCCTTTTTGCCTCCACACCTTCACACCTCTGCTACTATTTCCATTCCTCCCTTCTCCATCTGCCTATCACTCCTCTTCAACTGGATCCATCTATCACTTGCAATTCGTTTTCCTTTTTAAATGAGAGCATATAAATCCTTCTGCACAGAAACAATTTTCTATGCACTCACTGGACTGACTGAATATCATTCCAAGATGTATGCTTTTGAAGGAAGGAGGAAAAATAGTGACAGCATTGCAAGTTTCTATCAATATTATATCATAACTACAGAATAATTTTGTGAAAATTAAGTTTTCCTTACCTTAAATCTAACTCTTTTGTTCTAAGAAAATTCAGAATTGGTGCAAATGCAGTGGGATCCCGGTCAATAAATATCTACATGGAATGCAATTCAATGACAAAATAAGACAATGTAAAATTTAAAGCATTAAGTTCATGTGTTTTACAATGGTTACATAAAATCCATGATAATGCAAGAGATTCAGTTCCAAAGAGCTGGTTACGTTTTGAGCATCTCTGGAAAATAAACATTGGCTAGGAACAAATCCACTGAAAATATTATTCCCATGTTACATAAAAAATGACGATTCCTTGCCAGGGAATCAGCAAAATCTAATGTTTTCACCAGACAGTTGACACCTAAGAAACAAAAACCTATCTGAGGTTCCTTTAAGAAAACCATGATCAGCCTAGCACTCAAGAAAAACAGTGTAACATAATGTGAGGGGTTGGCTTATTTGATGGCCACTGTGTCAGTCATTGATTGACCTGTTTGAAGGATGGAGCAGCTCTTTCCCATTGGTTGCCTTGCGCACCACAGCATGGGATTCCAGTTCCAGGCACCTCAGGTGTTTAAAAATAGCACATGCAAGAGCCTCAGTCTCTTTCCTTTGTCTCCAGGGACCCACTTCAGGCTGAAGTCATGACCATTAGGAAACAGCACTGCAGACACGGATGGGCACTACCGCATTTACTTAGTTAAGTACTCATTCGTAGCATACTTAGTTTTGTAGTTTTATAAATCGGGAAGATTTAATGGAGTACCCATTGAGTTAAAAGGGTTACTGAAAGTTTAGCGTTGTAGTTTTGTGTAGCTTAGATGAGCACTTGTTTAGCAAGATGCGCAGTTTAGTATTTCATTGTTTGTTTATAAATAAATAGTTAACATGCTTACTCACAATCCAGTTAGCAGGACCAGTTTCCCTTCATGTGAGAAGGTCAACTGTACATCTTTTCCCACCTCTCCCAGGGGTATGTACCCAGTCCCATATTTTGCCATGGTCTGGTAGCTAAGATTTATAGGGGATACAGGCAGACCCTAGCATCTCTGTGTCCCACTATATAGACCATGTACTATTACAGGGGCCCTCACAGGAGTAGCGAGGCAGGCACCGGATGAAATGGATACCTCCCTGATGAGTGGAGCTGGTCTATTAACCACAGTAAGAAACAGGGGCCCAGTTAGAGTGTTCTATCCCTGGGAATATCCCAGTGGTATTCTGAGCAGCAGGGAATACCTAATAAAGTCACATGTAAAATCTTGAATACTCTAGTCCCCGCCTTCAAGAAGGAGATGCAGTACTTTGTGGGGCTCCTAGGGTATTGGTGCCAACATGTTCCCCATGGGACCATGATATTATGCTCCATATACTAGGTCCCTGGCAAAAAGACCATTTTCAAAGGAATCCTGAACAGTAAGCGGCCTCAACATAATGGTGTAACCTTTGAGTTGCAGGTTTCAGCTACCCCTTGAGTAGAGCCTGTGGCAGGTGTTGAAGGGGCATCACACTCCTTTAGGGTTTTGGACGAAGATGTTCCTTGTGGTGGCAATTCAATATAGCTCCCTCAAGAGGCAGTTGTTGGCCTGGTACTGGGCCCTTCAGATCAATGAACACTCTGAGTCAGTTGTGTTGCATCTGCACCTTCCTATCATGCAGCGGGTGAAGTCCAACAACGTGACTCACAAGGAGGACTGTGCCCCATGGTCTTCAACCACTAAACTGAAATGTTATTTTGCAGATTGGGCAGAAAAAGGTACCGATAAGGTGAGCTGTCTCCATGAAAAGGCTATGTCCCTGCCTGATAATGACCTTTGCACTCATGATAAAGTCCATACAATTGACCTCTCATCCACACAGCCTTCATTTCATTATTGCTGATCCATTTTCCCTTTCAGCCCCAATCACTTACCTGCCTTCTCCCTGTATCCTTTCATGCCCTGATGAATCAAGAATCTATCAACTTCTGCCTTAAATATACCCAATGAATTGGCCTCCACAGCTGCTTATGCAACAAATTCCACAGATTCACTACTCTCCGGCTAAAGAAATTCCTCCCCACCTCCATTCTAAAAGGACACCCCTCTATAATAAGGCTCTGTCCTCTGGACTTAAACTTCCCCACCACAGGAAACATCTTCTCCACACCCACTCTATCAAGGTCTTCCAACATTCGATAGGTTTCAAAGTGATCACCCCTCATTCTTCTGAGTTCCAGCATATGACATGCCTTTCAATAAAATAGAATCACTTACGCGAACCTCTTCTGAAACCTCTCCAATGTCAGCACATTCTTTCTTAGGTAAGGGGCCCAAAACTGCTCACAATACTCCAAATGAGGCCTCACCAGTGCTTAATAATGATTCAACATTACATCTCTGCTTTTATATTCTTGTCCTCTTGAAATGAATGCTCACACTACATTTGCTTTCCTCACCACCAACTCAATCTGCAAATTAACCTTTAAGGAAGAGAACTCCCAAGTCCCTTGGCACCTCAGATTTTTGTATTTTCTCTCCATTTAGAAAATAGTCTAATCTTTTATTTCTACTACCAAAGTGCATGACCATACCCTTCCAGACACTGGATTTCATCTGCCATTTCTTTGCTCATTCTCCTAATCTGTCTAAATCCTTCTGTCATCTCTCTACTTCCTCAAAGCTACCTGCCCTTCCACCTGTCTTCGTTTTGTCTGCAAACTTGGCCACAAAATTATCAATTCCATCATCCAAATCATTGACATATAGCATATAGCATCAGGCCCGACTAGGAGCTGAGGATGCCATCGTCTACCTGCTGAACCGTGTCTACGCCCACCTGGACAAGCCAGCTAGCGCTGTGAGGGTCATGTTTTTTGACTTCTCCAGTGCATTCAACACCATCCGCCCTGCTCTGCTGGGTGAGAAGCTGACAGTGATGCAGGTGGATGCTTCCCTGATGTCATGGATTATTGATTACCTGACTGGCAGACCACAGTAGGTGCTCTTGCAACACTGTGTGTCAGAGTGGTCAGCAGCACTGGGGCTTCACAGGGGACTGTCCTGTTTCCCTTTCCCTTCACCATCTACACCTCGGACTTCAACTACTGCACAGAGTCTTGCCATCTTCAGATGTTTTCTGATGACTCTGCCATATATGGATGCATTAGCATGGGAGATGAGGCTGAGTACAGGGCTACGGTTGGAAACTTTGTCACATGGTGCGAGCAGAATCATCTGCAGCTTAATGTGAAAAAGACTAAGGAGCTGGTGGACCTGAGGAAGGCTAAGTCACAGGTGACCCCGTTTCCATCCAAGGGGTCAGTGTGGACATGGTGGAGGATTACAAATACCTGGGGATATGAATTGACAATAAACTGGACTGGTCAAAGAACACTGAGGCTGTCTACAAGAAGGGGCAGAGCCGTCTCTATTTCCTGAGGAGACTGAGGTCCTTTAACGTTTGCCGGACGATGCTAAGGATGATCTACGAGGCTGTAGTGGCCAGTGCTATCATGTTTGCTGTTGTATGCTGGGGCAGCAGGCTGAGGGTAGCAGACACCAACAGAATTAACAAACTCATTCGTAAGGCCAGTGATGTTGTGGGGGTGGAACTGGACTCTCTGACGGTGGTGTCTGAAAAGAGGATGCTGTCCAAGTTGCATGCCATCTTGGACAATGACTCCCATCCACTCCATAATGTACTGGTTAGGCACAGGAGTACATTCAGCCAGAGACTCATTCCACCGAGATGCAACACTGAGCATCATAGGAAGTCATTCCTGCCTGTGGCCATCAAACTTTACAACTCCTCCCTCGGAATGTCAGACACCCTGAGCCAAAAGGCTGGTCCTGGACTTATTTCCACTTGGCATGTTTAACTTATTATTATTGTTTAATTATTTATGGTTTTATATTGCTATATTTCTACACTATTCTTGGTTGGTGCGGCTGTAACGAAACCCAATTTCCCTCGGGATCAATAAAGTATGTCTGTCTATCTAAAAAGGAGCAGTTCCAACACAGATCCCTGTGGAACAACACTAGTCACTGGCAGCCAACCGAAAAAGGCTCCCTTTATTCTCACTTTTTGCCTCCTGCCAATCAGCCAATTCTTTATCCATGCTAGTACCTTTCCTGTAATACCTTGGGCTCTTAACTTGTTAAGCAGCCTCATGTGTAGAACCTTCTCAAAGGCCTTCTGAAAATTCAATACACAATATCAATCGACATTCTTTTGTCTATCCTGCTTGTTATTTCTGCAAAGAATTCCAAAAGATTTTTCAAGCAAGATTTTTTCTAAAAGAAACCATGCTGACTACAGCCTATTTTATCATGTGCCTCCAAGTACCGCAAAACCTCATCCGCATCAATTGACTCCAACATCTTCCAATCACTGAGGTCAGACTAACTGGCCCATAATTTCCTTTCTTCTGCCTCTCTCCCTTCTTGAAGAGTAGAATGACATTTGCAATTTTCCATTCCTCTGAAACTAATTGATTCTTCAAAGGTCATTACTAATGCTTCCACAGTCTCCTCAGCCACTTCTTTCAGAACCCTGGGGTGTATACCATCTGATCCAGGTGACTTATCTACCTTCTGCCCTTTCAGTTTCTCAAGAAACTTCTCCTTAGTAAAGGCAACTTCACACAATTCTGCACCCTGACACTCATGAACTTCCAGCATGCTATAAGACCAACTCATGGGCAGTATCCAATGGTAAGGTGGTATGGATGCCTCAGTGGCATGAGCAACACTGGGAGGGGCATTGGCGATTTCCTTGGGGGCACCCCATTGGGAACATATCTGGAGAGATGCACACCAGCGGCAGTTTACTGTCCATTATGCAGATGCCCACACTTCTTGGGACACTGAGGGGTCATACATAATGCTGCTGTGGATAGAGCAGCAGAGATCAGGATGACCATGGAGTGTTATGAGGAGGAGGACGATCGTGGTCACCTGGCAATTGGGCGCACCAGAAGCATGGGCACTTAGGGGTGGATGAGTTAAGGAAATGGGCAGAGGCTCAGGGGGTAGTGTTTTAACTTCTAATGCCTCAATGCACTGTGTAATGACTTGATCTGTATGAATACTATGCCAGACACACTTTTCACTGTACCTTAGTACATGACAATAATAAACTAATTCCAATTCCCCCTTTGCTCCATCCACCCCAACAGCCAGTATCTCCATTTGGTCAGCCACTTTAATTCCATTTCCCATTCCCATACTAACATGCCTGTTCACTGCCTCCTCTCCTGCCAAGTTGAAGCTAGACAAAGATTAGAGCAATGGCATATTATATTCCATCTTGGTCATCTCGAACCTGATGCCATCAATGTCAATTTTCTAACTTGCAGTAACTATTCCCCTCCATCTCCCCACCTTTTGTTTTCCCTTAGTTGTCTGGCCTCTTCACCCATTCGGTTTACCCTACCCTACCATCATGACCTGCACAAACATCTTCCTCCCTGATTCAGTCCTCCTTCCTTTCATTCCATGGCCTATTATCCTCTCCTAAAAAGGCTCGATCTTGTTCAGCATTCTGCCATGCTACTGGTCATCTCCCAGCTTCTCAAATCATTCCCACTCCCCCCCCCCACCCCTTCCCCACCTGATTCACCTATCACTCATCAGCTCTTGCTTCTCACCTTCCCCCCTCCCTTTTATTCTGCCTTCTACCCTCTTATTTTCTAGTTCTGATAAAGGGTCTCAGCCCAAAACAACAACTGTTCATTTCCCTTCTTAGATGCTGCCTGACCTACAGCATTTGATGTATTCCAGCATATCTGCAGGCTCTTTAGTCTCCACTTAAAACATGACATGTTTACCAGCAGATGGCATTAATAGTCACAGTATCCTGATAATTGAATTCTATTGTAATTAACAGTAAGCATCAGGGTACAATTTTCATTCAAGATAGCTGCATTAAAAATAAACCCTCAAAACTTGGGTTTTACACCACAGTCCAAGAAAAAATGTTACACTACAGACCAATAATTAATTTCCATTAATATTGTACTGTGACATTATAACCATTGCTTATCACAGTGCATTATCCACTATCTACACAACTAGATAATTAAAGTAAGACAAAATCCACTTTGGTTCAACTGATATTACTCTCAATCAAATCAGCCATTCCAAGTTTGTCCAACTTCAAAGACTGCAACATTGAAATACAGGCTGATATGGGCACAGAAGGGAATGCTATACTGTCATCCCTAGTATCATACTCAACATAAATCCTGCAATCGTCAGTTCTAAAAGCAAAGAGTCTTGTTCTTAACATAATCCTCCTGGGCAAACCTTACTTTGCACAAATGAGCTGCCACATTTCTTTACCTTACAACAACAACTAAACTGATTACTATATCACATCCTTTAATTAATACACACACACACACATTGTGTATGTGTGCATATATGTATTTGTTTCTCTCACCCCATGGGTGGGGTGTATGTTTATTTTTCCCTCAATTTTGGGTCCTCTGAGGCCCAGGAGCTTGAGGGTTCAGCGCAGTATCCTTGCGCAGTATGCACTCTTCTGGACCACGATTTCGGATGTTGTTCCTGGGATTTGTTGCAGCCACACTCCCAAACCAAGTGTCACAGTTCTAAGTGCTCATATCACCACCAGGATTAGTCAGGCTTTAACCTTCTACATCCTTTCTATCTAACCCTTCAAGCCCTGGCATTTCTCCCACTTCTCATACTCTTCTTCCAGGTGTTACTGATTTTCGGGATTGCCACACCTATTAATATTGCATTCTTCTGATCCTTGTTCAGTTTTACTACATCAGGTTGGTTGGCCAGTACCTGCTTGTCAGTCTGTATTTGGAAGTTCCACAGGATCTTAATTCTGTCATTCTCCACTACTTTCCCAGGATATTTCCCATTTGAACTTAGGAGTGTCCAATCCACACTCAGCTCAGATGTTCCTGTACACAATTCCTGCACTTGTTTGTGCCTACATATTGCACCCTGCTCCTATTTGCTGGATGGTTTCAGAGAATTTCTAGCACAGTCTGTATTTGAGTCTTGCCTGGTGTAATAGACCCCTGCTTCTATTGCGCATGCTGAGCACTTGTTCTTGTGCAGCGCCTCTACTCTGTCACTCAGCCCTGCCATTTCCAACCATCCGTAGGACTTTCTTATGTCAGCCACCTCTGATATCTGGCGATGGTGCATCCCGTGCAGTGGCTTGTCCTGCCATGGCCTCTGGTCCTCTGGCTATGCTTCACCCACTTCCATTTCCATGTCCCTTGCCTGCAGTCTGAGGTATCCTCCTAGCAAATCGTCCATTAGGGGCCATCTTCCTGACATATTCGTGGACGTTTTGCTTTTCTTCCAGGACTTACAAGCCCCGACCTCCTTTATTCCGGCAAGTGTACAGTTGGTCACATTGGAATCCTCCATGTACTTTGCCTTGAAAAAGTACAACTATACTCACATTTTACTGTCACATTTTCTAAATTTAAAATACTGTATATACAATACAGAAGGGTAGTAGAAAAGGCCAAATAACATCATGAACATCACTCACTCTGCTCATAGACTATTTGTCTCACACACATCTGGAAGGAGGCTACAAAGTATCCACACCAAGACCACCAGACTCAAAAACAGTTACTTTCCCCAAGCAGTAAGACTGATCAACACCTCCACCCACTAACCTAAACCTCCATATTCCCTACCACCACTACTTTATCATTTTCTGTCAGTCACCTTAGGTACAGACACTCATATACCTAGCATCACTTTCTGGACATGCAATCAACCTAACTACAGAAGCTATCTCAAGTACTTATATATTGTATTCTTCTTATTGTGTCCACTATCTTACTGTGTTTTCTTCGAAGTTCAAAGATTGATTTTATTGTTAAAGTATGCATGTACAATATAACTCGGATATTTGTCTACTCCAAATAGCCACTAAATACATAAAGTCCATGGGTGTTTGAAGAAAGAAATCAACCTCCCCCCTGCATGGAAAAGAAACAAAACTCACACACCCCAAAATCCCACAGCAAAAAACAAGCACAGTAACAATCACTGAGCCCCTACACCTAACGATTCCTGACCCCTTCACTCACAGAAAAGAACAGTGACTGCAGCACCAAACCCCCAATGCCACCTCTTACACACAAAAATTAACAGATCATTAATCCGCCAATCGTCCACAAGAAAGCACCAAAAAGACTGAAGGAAACCAATATACAGTCCAATAATCACATAAATCTCAGAATGTGGGAAGTATCTTTTCATCTGCATATGAAGAGAGCAGCTGCACAAACTCAGTCCTTCTATAAAGAGTGACCGCTGACCTTGGTGTCCTAATGCTGCCAACCTGGGGCCAAACACTGCCCATGGGGGTAGGAACGCCACCATTCCAACGGTTGACCATCTCTGTTGGGAGCCATTGCTGACTCCCTCTGCATTCACCTCAATGCTTCAATCTTCCTCACCACTTTGAGATGGAGTCATTCACGACACCATGCCTTGTCTCTGATTTTTCCCACAAGTCTGCTTGTGTTCTCAGACCTTCTCAGCCCCAGTCTCTGATCTCCACGAGGCAGCTCTCCGGACATAGCATGCAGCTGGATCCCTCGATCAAGATCCAAACTGTACTTCACAGGCTCCAACAGCTTCCATAAGACAAACAAGATGAAAAGAACAAGTAGAAGGTGTAGAAAAGGTGAAATAATTGGATAGATTTGCCATCTGAAAGATGTCACCTGAGGAATCGTTGTTCACTGGCACCATCTTGACCAGAAGACTTCTTTATGCTGCACCAAATCCAGAGTAACTATTATTTTGCTTGCCTACTTGTCTACTGGAAATGACATTAAAGAATCTTAAACTGAATCTTGAATTTACATTTTGCATGGATTTTCTTTTTCTCAGCTTTCAGCTAACCATTGAAGATATTTACTCCACTTCAGATGAGTTTAACACATTAATCCTAATGGAACTGAAGCACCAGAATCACTTTCTCCCTAGCTTTCTATTATCAACAAACTTACAGATAGACAACTAAGACCAATCAAATAATTGTGGTTCCTCTATGCGGGTATATCTACCAATCACAAAGAAGACCATGCTTTAATTACTTGTCAGTTCTATATTAATCACAACCTCAGAACAGAGGGCCATCCATTTAGAATGGAGATGAGGAGGGATTTGTTTTTAGCCAGAGGGTGGTGAATCTGAGGAATTTATTGCCACAGCAGCTGTGGAGGCCAAGTCAATGGATGTATTTCAGACAGAGGTTGATTGGTTCTTGATTAGTCAGGGCATGAAAGGTTACAGGGAGATGACAGGAGAATGGGGTTGAGAGGGAAATGGAATAGTCATGATCACAAGGCGGAGCAGACCTGATGGGCCAAATGGCTTAATTCTGCTCCTATGTCTTATGGTCTTATAGACAGAGCTTTCTATCATCAGGTTTAAATCACTTTTTTTCCTAGGTGGGTGAGGGGCAGAATTGGGGCCATTAGTTCATGTAACATTTTATCAACACTTGCTGAAAATCACCCAGTTTGAAACTGAAAAATCCACATTACAACAAACATTAAAAAAAAGCTAATCTTTAACCTTTACCTCAGTCCTCTTATGATACAGATCAGTCAAGTGCCTCTTCTGTAAACAGATCTGAGTAGCTTTATGCTTTCCTGTCAAGAACTGAGAATAGGCTTGTGGAGGAATTAACAGATCTTTAGTAACTACAACCTGCATTCTTTTGCTTTGATATTATTACTAAGCAAAGAATGGACAAGATGGGCATCAAAAATATTACAGGAAATAAGTTTTTACCCCATTTCATCCTTATCTGACACAATTATGATGCTGTGATATGAACAGCAAGAAGAACTTTTGGGAAACGCAGTTAGTTACTGCTCAAATATATTGAGAAAATGCCAGAGATCACTGTGCAACAATTTTAAAAATGTCCACCAGGAAGAGAAAGAACAGCTTAGGCTCACAGTACACACTTCCGCAAAAATTAATACTGTGTAGAAGCTCCTTAGTCAAAAAGTATTGTAATCCCCATGACTATATGATTTTTTAATTAGTGCAAGATAGAAATTTAACCCTTACAACATGATTCTTCATAAGAAATTTATAATTGAATTCTACTTTAAAAGAGTATTAAATACAAAATAATGGTCAGCTTACTGCTCCAGTTTCATCCCGTAGTGTTGAGATTCTCCCACTCAGTAAGCTGGAACAAGAACAGTTGACAAGAGAATTAATTTGAAGGTCAGAGTATCACAAAAGTTGAAATTGTTCAACAGTTTTGAACAGTATATACAAGTATATATCCCAGCCCTTTGGAGAATTCAAATAAATATCCTGCCAAACACTGATTTATTTTACCATGAATATTTTGAAAAAATTATTGGCAAAATTAACCTTCAAACGCCAGCAACCATTTATCTGGTTCAGGAAATTTTAGGAAGTCAAACACTGGTTAATTTTCACAATCACTTTCATATTTTGTCCAGGGACCTTAGTTGCTGAAGTTTTCAATGATTTTCTTTAATTTGCTCACAGTTGATTTAGTGACATTTATATTTAAGTATATTTATTACAATTAATTCCATCATATAGCAGTATAATCCAAATGCATGATTATTAAATAATGATTCTTACCTTACCGAAGGAGTCACATTGCACATTATATGACAATAATTAATTGCACAATATGCTTATCAAAGCCATGGATAGAGTTTTACAACAAAAATAATGACACGTTTATGAATTTGAACCTATTTATGGTTGAAAAACTGCAGTGGCTAACTGAGATGAAAGACTAGGCGAAATGTAATATTGGAAACTCCTGGGTTAATCTTATTCCCATTGCTGACTGATGAATATTTTAAAAAAGCAAGGTCTGTAGTCTGTCTACAGGATCCAAAATGTTCATTAAATAGTTTGTTAAAACTAGAATAGATATTTCATTACTTTAGCTGGTGAGTGCCTAGAAGTATAGTTACTGCAAATGGTTCTAGATGGTCAATGACAGTAAGTTTTCTAGTTACCATGAATTGGGGGCTGTACCTCTTCACTAACTCCATCAAATAAGATTCAGCTGAAAGTAAGGAATGCCTCAAAGTGATTGTTTTAACAATTACACTATCCTCACAGGATAACTTTCTGCAAGAGCAGACAAAAGTTATTTTCAATCTCTCTCTACAAAAGGGCAACAATCTATAAGTGCCCAAGAAGTGCAGGGGGAGCTGCCTCAATGATTATCGCCCAGTTCCACTCACATCTACTGTGATAAAGTGCTTTGAGAGACTGGTTGTGGCCAGAATCAAGGACCAGGACCTGCTGCAATTGTTTGAACTAGCGAGTGAGAGAGCAACATCTTGCAGGCAGAGATCCACATTAAACCTACAAGTCTCATCAGGAGTGAGTCATTGTTTAAAGTAGCAAGTGAGAATGTTATATCTTGCAAGGTGGGAGCCATTTGAAAACAGCAAGTCTCGTTGGAAGTAAGTTTTATCTGAGCCAATGAAAAAAGGGAGGTGTTGATGGAGTGACCATGGTTGGAGTGGACCAGCATTAGAGTAGTCCAGTAATAATGCAACAGGCTTGGGCAAGAACAGGCAGAGGTTCTAAGTTTTTTTTCTCTCTTTCTTTATCTATTCATACATAGCTAGTGCACTGAGAATGGATTCAGATTTAATGGTACGTTCAGATTTTGTGAGATAAGACCATAAGGTATAGGAGCAGAATTAGGTAATTTGGCCCATCAAGTTTGCTCTGCCAATTCATCATGGCTGAACCAATTTTCCTCTCAGTCCCAATCTCATGCCTTTTCCCCATATCCCTTCATGTCCTGACCAATCAAGAATCTATCAACCTCTGCCTTAAATATACATACAGACTTAGCCTCCACAGCTATATGTGGCAAAGAATTCCAGAGATTCACCACTCTCTGCAAAAGAAATTCCTCCTCATCTCCTTTTTAAAAGGAAACCTCTCTATTCTGAGGCTGTCCCCTCTGGTCACAGACCACCATAGGAAACATCCTCTCTACATCCAGTCTATCAAGGCCTTTCAACATTCGATAGTTTTCAATGAGGTCACCACTCATTCTTAATTCCAGTGAATACATGGCCAGAGCCATCAAACGCTCTTCATACGATAAGCCATTCAATCCTGGAATCATTTTCTTGAACCTCCTTTGAACCCTCTCCAGTTTCAGCACATCTGTTCTAAAACAAGGGGCCCAAAATGCTCACAATACTGCAAGTGAGGCCTCACCAGTGCTTTATAAAGTCTCAAAATTAAATCCTTGCTTTTATATTCTAATTGTCTTGAAATGAATGCTAACATTACATTTGCTGTCCTCACCACAAACTCAACCTGCAAATTAACCTTTAGGGAATCCTGCACAAAGACTCTCCAGCCCTTTTGTGCCTCAGTTTATTTTTTTTATTTTCTCTCCATTTAGAAAATAGTCCACCCTTTTATTTCTTCTAACAAAGTGCATTAACATACACTTCCCTACACTGTATTCCACCTGCCATTTCTTAATCCATTCTCCTCATCTAAATCCTTCTGTTACCTCTATTTCCTTAAAACTACTTGCCCTCCATTTATCTTCATATAGTTTGCAAACTCTGCATCAAAGCCATCAATTCCATCATCCAAATCACTGACATATAACACAAAAAAAATCAGTCCCAACACAGCCCCTGTGGAACACCACTAATCATCAGCAGCCAACCAGAAAAGGCTCCCTTTATTCCCATTCTTTGTCTCCTGCCAATCAGCCACTGCTTTATAATTGCTAGAATCTTTCCTGTGATACCATGGGCTTGTAAAGCAGCCTCATGTGTGGCACCTTGTCAAAAGCCTCTGTAAATTAACCAATTCTCCTTTGTCTATCCTGCTTGTTATTTCTTGAAAGAATTCTAATGGATTTGTCGGGTAAGATTCTTCCCTGAGGAAACCATGCTAACTGCAGCCTATTTTATCATGCGCCTCCAAGTACCCTGAGACCTCATTCTTAATAATCTATGCAAACACTGAGGTCAGGCTAACAGGCCTATTGCAACACACACAAAATGCTGACGGAACTCAGCAGGCCAGGCAGCATTTATGGAAGACAGTACAGTCGATGTTTCACCAGTCCTAATGAAGGGTCTCAGCCTGAAATATCGACTGTACTCTTTTCATAGATACAGCTTGGCCTGCAGACTTCCTTCTGCGTTTTCTATGTGTTGCTTGAATTTTCAGCGTCTGCAGATTTTCTCGTTGTAACTGGCCTATAGCTTCCTTTCTTCTGCATGTCTCCTTTCTTGAAGAGTGGAGTGACATTTGCAATTTTCCAGTCTTCCAGAATTATTCCAGTATCTAGTGATTCTTGAAAGATCATTATTAATGCCACCACGATCTCTTCAGCTATCTCTTTCAGAACCCCGGCGTGCACAACATCTGGTCCAGGTGACTTATCTACCTTCAGGCCTTTCAGCTTCCAAAGAACCTTCTTTCTAGTAATGGTAATTTCACATACTTCATGACCCCTGACACCCGGATCTTCCACCGTACTGCTAGTATCCTCCACAGTGAAGACTGACACAAAATACTTAGTCAGTTTGTCCACCATTTCCTTGTCCTCCATTACTACTTCTCCAGCATTGTTTCCAATAGATATCTACTCTTGCTTCTCTTTTACACTTCATGTATCTGAAAATCCTTTCGATATTCTCTTTAGTATTATTGGCTAGCTACCTTCGCATTCCATCTTTACCTTCTTAATGACTATTTTAGTTGCCTTCTGTTGGTTTTTAAAAGCTATCCTCTAACTTCCCAATAATTTTTGCTCTAGTATATGCTCCTTCTTTGGTTCTTACGTTAGCTTTGACTTCCCTTTTTAGTCATGATTGTGTCATCTTTCCATTAGAATACTTATTTCTCTTTGGGATGTACATATCCTGTGTCTTCCGAATTGCTTTCAGAAATTCCAGCAACTGCTGCTCTGCATTCATCCCTGCCAGTGTTCTTTTCCAATCAATTCTGGCCAGGCCCTCTCTCACATCTCTGCGATTCCTTTTACTCCACTGTAATACTGATATATCTGAGATGTGGGAAAGCTAGGAAACACTGAGTCTCCCTGGTATCTACATCAAGCTACAGCTCCTTACAGACTGAGTTCAGGAACTGGAGTTGCAGCTCAACATTAGTAAGACAAAGGAGATGGTAATGGACTTAAGGAAAACAAACCTGCACTGATCCCTGTTACTATTGATGGTGAGGACAAGGATGTGGTGAGGACCTACAAGTACCTGGGGGTGCACCTGGATGACAGACTTGAGTGGAGCACCAGCACAGAGACTGTGTAAAAGGGCCAAGGATGTCTCTGCTTCCTGAGGAAACTGAGCTCCTTTGGAGAATGTAGGCCTCTCCTTCACATGTTCTACCAGTCAGTTGTCAATAGTACAATCTTCAATGCAGGGGTGTGCTGGGGCAACATGGGTGATGCCAACAGGCTCAATAAACTGATTAGAAAAGCTGGCTCTGCTGTAGGATTCAAAGTGGACACAGCGGAAGCTGTGATAGAACAAAGAACCCGATGAAAAATCCTGGCAATTCTGGACAAGGTTTCCCACCCTCCGCATGCCACCTCGGCTGAACAGAGGAGCACTTTTAGTAATAGACTAAAATAACGGTGCTGCTCCAAATAGTGCTATATGAGGTCATTCTTACCCTTGGCCATTAAGCTCTGTAGTGAGTCAACCTATAGCCGGGGAAGTGATAACCCCTACTGTTAGACTGTCTGTGGTAACTTATTTTTTGTTTTTTCTATTTCTCTTCTATTATCTATATTTGTGCATTTGTAATGCTACAGTGACATTGTAATTCCCTTTGGAAATCTATCTATCATCCCTAAGTTACAAGATGCAGATACCTGGGTAACTGTCAAGACAGGAAAAGGGAACAGGCAGCCAGTGCAGAGTACCCCTATGGCCGTTGCCCTCAATAATAAGTACACTGCTTTGGATACTGTTGGGGGGACAACCGATCAGCAAGGAGCTACAGTGAGTAGATCTCTGGTGCTGAGGCAGTCTCTGTGGCTCAGAAGGGGGGGGGGGGGGGGGGAGAAGAGCAGTGCAGAAATGATAGGAGATTCTATACTTAGATGAGCAGACAGAAGCTTCTGTGGATGTGAAAAAGAGACCCAGATGGTATTTTTCCTCCAGGTGCCAGTTTGCATCACCATCTGGAATGGAGGGGCCACTGCAAAGGATCAAAAAAGCTACAGACAGTTGCAAACTCTGCCAGCTCCATCATGGGCACTCGCCTCCCCAGCATCAAAAACACCTTCTAAAGCCGATGCCTTGAAGAGGTGGCATCCATCATTAAGGACCCCTGACACTCCGAGGGAGGAGTTGTAAAGTTTGATGGCCACAGGCAGGAATGACTTCCTATGACGCTCAGTGTTGCATCTCGGTGGAATGAGTCTCTGGCTGAATGTACTCCTGTGCCTAACCAGTACATTATGGAGTGGATGGGAGTCATTGTCCAAGATGACATGCAACTTGGACAGCATCCTCTTTTCAGACACCACCGTCAGAGAATCCAGTTCCACCCCACAACATCACTGGCCTTACGAATGAGTTTGTTGATTCTGTTGGTGCCTGCTGCCCCAGCACACAACAGCAAACACGATAGCACTGGCCACTACAGACTCGTAGAACATCCTTAGCATCGTCCGGCAGATGTTAAAGGACCTCAGTCTCCTCAGAAAATAGAGACAGCTCTGACCCTTCTTGTAGACAGCCTCAGTGTTCTTTGACCAGTCCAGTTTATTATCAATTCAAATCCCCAGGTATCTGTAATCCTCCACCATGTCCACACTAACCCCTTGGATTAGGGGTTAGGGGTCACCGGTGCCTTAGCCCTCCTCAGGTCCACCACCAGCTCCTTAGTCTTTATATCAATCTGCCTTTTCAGCCATTAACAATTTATTTCAGCTGCAGCATCTTTAGATTCATTCAATAATTTTTGATTCCTGCCCTATCACAGACATTTCTACTGGTCTCTCCATCTCATTTGGCTGTAACTTAACATTAACATTATACATCAAAACACAATGTTAACTCCATCTCCCTCTCCACAGGTGCTTCTTAAACTGCTGAGTTCTTTGAGTATTTTGTGTTTTTAATGCAGTCAGCTTTGTCCTAGATGATAAAAAGGATCTTTGGAGCAACATGCATGCAGGCAAATGGAAAGCACTCATCATATTGCTGATGTATGCCTTGGATGTCATTATTGCCACAGAATATGCTGTGTATGACATAGCCTTGGAGCAATAAGATATATCGTAAAAAATCCAGTTAATGTCTTGGTCTGTAACTAGAAATTGATGCTGAGAGTTGGAGATTCTGTGACAGCAAAAGCATTAAATGTCAAGGGAAGGCATTTTATCTGTCATGATAGCATTTACCACTTCTCAGTGTTATTTGTCATGCAACAATCCACGTCTGAATATTATGCAGATTTTCTAAAAAAGGATGCAGAATGCCTCAATATCAGAGGGGTTGCAAACAGAATTGAAAATTAACCATTCAGTAGAGGATTGTTTAACCAACAGAGGCCCACAACTATTAACAATTTTTTTAAAATTTAGAGATACAGCGCAGAACACTTCTAGCCTAACAAGCCACAACGCCAACAACTCACCTATTTAACCCTTGCCTAATCACAGAACAATTTACAATGACCAATTAATCTACTATCAGGTACGTCTCTGGGCCGTGAGAGGAATTTGCAGCACCCGGAGGAAATACACGAGGTCACAGAGAAAAAGTACCAACTCCAAATAGACAGCACCAGAAATGAAATCTGAACTTAGATGCCCTGGGCTATAGTAGCATTGCACTAACGGCTACGCTATTGTGGTGCCCTACATTACTGATTTTGAAAAGCGGACTGAGTGTAGCCTATCTAAATTTGGTGATGACACTGAGCAGAAAAGCAAATTGTGCAGAGATTGTGAAGAGTCTTTAGAGAAGTACAGATAAATTAAGAGACTGGGCAGGGGTCTGACAGATGCAGTGCAATATTGATAAATGCAGTCATCCACTTTGGAAGGAAAAAAATGGAAGATCACATTAAATGGTGAAAGATTGGAGCATGCTGTTACACAGAAGGACCTGGGAGTGCTTGTGCATTAATTCACAAAAGGTTGGTTTGTAGCTGCAACAGGTCATCAAGAAGGCAAATTGAATGTCAGCCTTCATTGCTAGAGAGGCTAAATTCAGAAGCAGGGAAGTTATGCTGCAACTGTACAGAGTACAGTTGAGGCCACATCTGAAGTACTATGTGCCATTCTGGTCACTTTACGAGAAAAGATATACTGGTTTTTGAGGTAATGCAGAGGAGCTCCACCAGGTTGGTTCTGGAGATGATGGATCTCCAGATGATGGACATGAAGAGAGATTGATTCGCCTGGGAATTTACTCACTGAAATTCAGAAGATTGAGAGAGAATCTTATAGAAACATAAAATAGTGAAAAGATGGGCAAGATTTATGCAGAAAATTTCTTTCCACTGGCAGCTGAGAGCCATAACCTCAAGATATGGGGGAGTAGATTTAGGATGGAGGTGAGAAGGAACTGCTTTTCCCAGACAGTAATGAATCAGTGGGGCTCTCTGCCCAAGGAAGCAGTAGAGACGACCTCATTATGTATATTGACGACATAGATTTTTGAAAAGTAAAGAAATGAAGGGTTACAGAAAAAAAAGTTACGTAAGGTGGAGCTGAGTCATAGGTCAGATCAACCATGATTTTACTCCTGCTACACCTGCTACCATTTCTCATGGTCTTACAGATAAGCAACCCTTCATTTGACAATGTGGAGGGAAAGTTATTTATAAAGCATTTAAAATGCTTTATAAAGCATTAGGGCTAGGGCAACGTCATGAGGAACTCCTACAACGTCAACTGCAACCATCTTAGTTTGTGCTAGGTATGATTCAATCCCAGCTGCCCAACAAGGGTTACTGGATCCCAACACTAAGTCGATCATAATCAGAACTCAGAATCAGATGTATTATCACTAACATATAACATGAAATTTGCTGCTTTGTGACAGCAGAAGAACACAGAGACATAAAATTATTATAAATTCCGAATGTGAATAAGTTGTGCAAAATAAACAAACCTCGAGGTTGTTCATGAACCGTTCAGAAATCTAATGGCAAAGAAGCTGGTCCTAAATTTTTGAGTTTAAGTCTCGTAAGTTAATGTACCCGCCTCTATCACTTCTTCAGGTCATTCCATAAAGTGACCACTCTATGGGTGAAGTACATAAAAAAACCTCTCCCTTCTTATCTAAACCTATGTCCTCTAGTTTGATTCTCTAACCCAGGGTAAAGGACTATAATTCCAAGAAAAGGTTTTTGAACCCTTTGCAATTACCTGGTTTCCTGCAATAATTACTTATAAAATGTAGTCTGATCTTCATCTAAGTCACAATAACACACAAATGCTATCTCCCTAAACTAATAACACACAAACAATTGTACTTTTCATGTCTTTATTGAACACATTGTTTAATCATTCATATTTCAGGTATGTGAACCCTTTTATTTAATAACTGTTAGAACCTCTTTCAGCAGCAATAACCTCCACCAAACGTTTCCTGTAGCTGCTGATCTGACTTGTACAATGGCAAGAAGGAATTTCAGACCACTTTCCCATAGAAAACTGTTTCAGTTCATCAATATTTCCAGGACGCTACTGCATGAACAGCCCTCTTCAGGTCATGCCACAGCATCTCAATTGGGACTCTGACTTGGCTATTCCAAAACACAAACTTACTTCTTTTTAAACCATTCTGTTGTTGATCTACTCTTGTGTTTTCAGTCATTGTCTTGCTGCATCATCCAACTTCTATTAAGCTTCAGGCAACAAACCACTACCCTAACATTCTCCTGTAAAATGCCTTGATATAGTATTTGAATTCATTGTTCCCTCAACGATTCCAAACTGTCCTGGCCCTCAGGCAGCAAAGCAGCAAAGTTTTGCAAACTTGAAATGTGTAGCAAAGTTTTTTTGGAGAGCAGAAGTTTCCTCCATGGTGTCTTTCCATGAACACCATTCTTGTTCAATGTTTTCCTTATTGTGGACACAGATACACAATTTTTGATTAGGGCACGTGGATAACAGAGCGGCTACCTACCATCACCAGATACTACAACAATACAGAGATCGCCCAAAAACAAACCTTTACAAAGTTCTGGCTGAATTGCGCAACCTTGGTTTGCTGAGGGGAATGGGCCTATGTTCCTCAGACTCGCCTGATGCTGGCAGCCGGAGATGGAGATGTAAGCGATGTACGAGGAAGCGGAAGCGATGTGCGAGGAAGCGGAAGCGAGGCAAGCGGGCAGGGGTCCTTGCCAGGCAAAAAGCGAACCCTAGCCGGCCGGCTCTCCCGTCCATTCAGCTCTCCAATGTCCACTCCCTGGACAATAAAATGGACTACATCCGACTCCAACGAAATACTTGGCAGGAGTACAGAGTTTGCTCTGCGTATGTCTTCACAGAGACGTGGCTCACTGATGGAATTTCGGGCACTGCCATTCAACTAGACAGGCTCGCCTTGTTTCGTGCAGACAGGGATGCATCTCTCTCCGGTAAGACTCGCAGTGGTGGTGTGTGTATTTACATCAACACGGAATGGTGTAAGAACTCTGTGCTGGCTCCACAGCTCATCGCTAGTGGAGTTTGTGGCTGTTAGATGCAGACCATTTTATTTGCCATGGGAATTCACCTCTGTTCTTATATTCGGTGTCTATATCCCCCCCCCCCCCCCCCAGCACTAATACTAAGAAGACACTCTGTGAACTGTACGGGGCTATTAGCGAACTGCACAATGCACACCTTGATGGACTGTTTATTGTCACCAGTGATTTTAACCACGCGAACCTTAAGTTAGTGCTCCCCGAATTCCATCAGTATGTAGACTTTGCAACGAGAGGGGAGAATGCATTGGACCTTGCTTATACAAACATCCCTAACACATACCGGGCAGAGCCCTGCCCCCACCTCAGTTACTCAGACCACATCTCTGTTATGCTAATCCCGGCGCTCCAGACCAGTTCAGAAGCAGGTTAAAACCTGGCCAGCAGGAGCCATTTCTGCTCTTCAAGACTGCTTTGAGCACACTGACTGGCACAGGTTCAGGGAGGCTGCAACTGATGGCAACTCTACCAATTTAGAGGAGTACACAGCATCAGTGACCAGCTAGATCAGGGAGACAATGTCTCCCATCCACTCCATAAGGTACTGGTTAGGTACAGGAGTACGTTCAGCCAGAGACTCATTCCACCAAGATACAACACTGAGCATCATAGGAAGTCATTCCTGCCTGTGGCCATCAAATTTTACAACTCCTCCCTCGGAGTGTCAGACACGCTGAGCCAATAGGCTGGTCCTGGACTTATTTCCACTTGGAATAATTTACTTATTATTATTTAATTATTTATGGGTTTATACTGTTATATTTCTGTACTATTCTTGGTTGGTGCAACTGTAACGAA
Source organism: Hypanus sabinus (assembly GCF_030144855.1). Classification (NCBI taxonomy): domain Eukaryota; kingdom Metazoa; phylum Chordata; class Chondrichthyes; order Myliobatiformes; family Dasyatidae; genus Hypanus; species Hypanus sabinus. The sequence goes on from NC_082717.1 coordinate 45,159,526, forward strand.
ACCCAATTTCCCTTGGGATCAATAAAGTACGTCTGTCTGTCTGTCTGTCATTGATGATGTTACTCTGTCCAAGACCATCACTATACGCACTAACCAGAAGCCATGGATGATGGCGGAGGTGCGTGCGCTGCTGAGGACCCGCGACTCCGCCTTCAGAGCAGGCGACAAGGCAGCTCTAACAACAGCAAGGGCCAAACTGTCCCGAGCCATCAGAGGGGCAAAGCGTGCACATTCCAGCTAATCCACAGCCACTTTCAGGACAGTGGCGACACGCGGTGCATGTGGAAGGGCATCCAGGACATCACCTGACTGTGCAGGTGATGCCTCCCTCCCAGATGTGCTGAATAACTTCTACGCCCAGTCTGAGGCAGAAAGTGATGTGGCGGCGAGTAAGTCCACCCCTCCTACATATGACCAGGTGCTGTGTCTCAGGGTGGCCGATGTGAGAGAACCCTGTGCAGGGTCAACCCACAGAAGGCTGCTGGACCAGACAACATCCCTGGTAGAGTGCTCAGAGGATGTGCAGACCAGCTAGCAGATGTTCTCACTGACATCTTCAACATCTCCCTGAGCAGCGCCGCCATTCCAACATGCTTCAAGGCCACCACCATCGTCCCCGTGCCGAAGAAGTCTTCAGTGTCCTGTCTAAATGACTACCATCCTGTTGCACTTACATCCATCATCATGAAGTGTTTCGAGAGGCTCGTCATGAGGCATGTCAAGACCCTGCTGCCCCCCTCACTGGACCCCCTGCAGTTTGCGTACCGTCCCAACCGCTCAACAGATGACACCATTGCCACCACCCTCCACCTGGCCCTAACCCACCTGGCCAAAAAAGACACATACGTTCAGATGCTGTTCACAGACTTCAGTTCAGCATTCAACACAATCATCCCTCAGAAACTGATTGGAAAGCTGAGCCTACTGGGCCTGAACTTCCTGACTGGGAGACCTCAGTCAGTCCGGATTGGAAGCAGCATCTCCAACACATTCACACTGAGCGCGGGGCCCCCCAGGGCTGTGTGCTCAGTCTACTGCTGTTCACTCTGCTGACCCACGACTGTTCTGCAACACACAGCTCAAACCACATCATCAAGTTCGCCCGATGACACGACCGTGGTGGGTCTCATCAGCAAGAACAACAAGTCAGCTTACAGAGAGGAGGTGCAGTGGCTAACGGACTGGTGCAGAGCCAACAAAGTGTCTCTTAATGTAAACAAAAGAGATAGTTCTTGACTTCAGCAGGGCACAGAGCGACCACTCCCCGCTGAACATCGACGGCTCCACGGTAAAGATCATTAAGAGTACCAAATTTCTTGGTGTTCACCTGGTGCAGAATCTCACCTGGTCCCTCAACACTAGCTCCATAGCAAAGAAAGCCCAGCAGCATCTCTACTTTCTGCGGACTGAGTTAATTCCATCTCCCAACCCCCATCCTCATCACATTCTACAGGGGTTGTATTGAGAGCATCCTGAGCAGCTGCATCACTGCCTGGTTAGGAAATTGCACCATCTTGGATCGCAAGACCCTGCAGCGGATAGTGAGGTCAGCTGAGATCATCGGGGTCTCTCTTCCCGCCATCTTGGACATTTACACTACACGCTGAATTAATAAATTTTTAAATAACATTATAAGATAGATGCCACTAAGTAGATGGCAATGCCTTAACCATTTGTGTGTTGTAAGGCCACTAGGGCCCCTTCCATCCTTATCAAGGGGAGTGCTAACCTTCTCTCCTTTCATACAACACTACACGCTGAATTAGACCATTCAGCCGATCGAGTATGCTCCACCATTCCATCATGGCTGATCCCAGATCCCACTAAATCCCATACACTTGCCTTTTCACCATAACCTTTGATGCCCTGACCAATCAGGCCGCTATCGATTTTCGCTTTAAATATACTCATAATCTTGGCTTCCACAACTGTCTGTAGCAGAGCACTCCGAAGTCACACTATTTGCTAACTAAAAAGATTCCTCCTTACCTCTGTTCCAAAGGATTGCCCCTCAATTTTGAGGCTGTACCCTCTGGTTCTGGACACCCCCACCACAGGAAACATCCTCTTCACACCCACCTTATCAAGTTCTTTCAACATTTGGTAGTTTTACACAAGATCCCCCAGCATTCTTCTACATTCCAGTGAGTACAGGCCCAAAGCCGCCAAACACTTCTCACATGTTAACCCTTTCTTTCCTGGAATAATCCTCATGAACCTAGTGTCTTCACTAGGACATAAAGCATACGTCACCATACAAGACTCATTTCCTTGCAGATATTCACAGTAAAGACATACAACAGAATTAACGAAAAACTACAAACAAATAACCTGATTTATCATTGTGAACTTTAGTTTACTATTCAAATTCTCAGTATTTTAAATAATTTTAAACATTTCTTTTTTCATCAATATTACACATTTAGGCCATTTGGAATTATTCCTGATTGTTACATGAACAATGTAGCTTCTCAGAGAATAACAAAGACAAAAGGTTCTCAACATATGATTTTCATATGCTCATGGTCCACTCGACATGGTCCAGTCTCCAAGGTTCCTTTAATACATTTCAGAAGCTAATGTGTGTCAATATCCATTTCAGAGTTTGAGCAATTTTTGATTCAATCTAATCTACTGGGGATTTTGTAATATTTATCTGCATTATCTTAGATCAGTCCAAGAGGATCAAGGTTCCAAAAACAAAAGCCTAGTATTTTCTGTCTCTTCAAATATTGATAAACAAGAATGATTTCATAAAATACTTTGACAATACAGATTTCATTTCATCTGTGTTGAAGTTTTGAGGGATACCATTTCAAATTTCAAACCTATTCTACAACATTTTCAACAGATCAAATAATAGAACCAGCATTTTAAGTTCTACTCTTACCTGGAGAAAAAGGAGTCTGGAATCCACATTAGTGTTTGCCTGGAGGTACTGAACCTATAACCATAGAAACACAAGTTTTAAAATTTACTGTGACAAAGACAGTTAATTATGTATGAAACAGGAAATAGCTCCTGACACTATTTTACACAATTTTTACATAAAAACTGAAACTTCTACCAGACAAACAATTTAAATTTGAACTGTCTTGTGGACAAAGTCTTAATTTTAATGTCCCTCCTTATATCAAAGAAACTTTATGGGAAAGACTTTGGATTGTTCAGGCCTTTCACAATAATATCCTTCATTAGTATACACCTCAATGAAATAGTTATGCACTACTGAAGTTAGAATACTTTTCAGTTGTTAAAATTGTAACTGATAAGGAGATAAACAGATGATGTTTTCATAATGAAAACAGAAGCGCATGGCAGTTCAAGCAGTATCAACAAGCTCAAAGAACCTGCATCAGAATAGGAATACTGAAAAATAAACAGATGTTTTAAATTGTGGAGAATTGGAACCAGAACAGAACATACAACTGAAGGTGTTTGAAATTGTTAAATTCAAAATTAAGCTCAGTGGGTCAACAACTTATCTTAACAGAAGATGAGTTGTTGTTCCTTGAGCTTACAAATAGGTCGACATAGAAAGGTAAATGCCAAGAGGTCAATGTGATGAAGGTGTCAACGGTTATGGGGAGAAGGCAGGAGAATGGGGTTGAGAGGGATAATAAATCAGCCATAATAGGGTGGCAGAGCAGTATCCATGGCCTAATTCTGCTCCTAAATCTTAGGGCTTATTTTTAAATTCTATGCCTGACCACATGTTTTCGTTACCACCCTATCTACCCATGCTGCCAATTTAGACCAGTGGGGATGCCAAGCAGGAAGGCCTCCAGTCTCCCAGATCTTTACACCTGCAAGAAGTGTATTCAGCTGCAGCTTCTAACAGACCGCGTTAGGAAACTGGGGGTACAACTGGATGAACTCTGGGTCATTCAGGAGGTTGATTGACAGGCGATACATAGAGGTAGTTTACACTAGAGGTAACTGGGTTACCATCAGAAGGGGGAAAGGGGATAGGCAACCAGTGCAGAGTACCAATGTCGCTCTTCCCCTCAACAACACGTGAATTGCTTTGGATACTATTGGGTGGGTGGCTGGGTAGAATAACAGCCAAGATGAGCCACAGAGGTCAGGTCCCTGCCACTGAGTCTGGCTTTGTGGCTCAGAAAAGAAGGGGGAGAAGAGGTAAGCTATAGTGATAGGGGATCAAACAGGATGTTCTGTGGATTGGTTAGGGGAATAAACAGGACGTTCTGTGGATAAGAGCAAGATTCCCAGATGTTGCCTCCCGAGTGCCAGGGTTAGTGACATCTCTGATTGAATCCACAGGACTCTTACGTGGCAGAGTGAGCAGCCAGAGATAGTGATCCACACTGGTACTAATAATATGGGTAGGAAAGGTGACAAGGTCCTGCAAAGTGAGTTCAAGAAGTTGGATGCTAAGCTAGAGAACAGGATTTCCAGGGTTGTGATCCCAGTATTCTATTCATGGCAGGTGCTAGTGAAGCCAGAAATAAAAAGATCATACTGTAGCGGTGTGCTACAAGCAGCGCTAAAATTACGACACGGAGTCGGTAGCTGCAGTCGAAGGAAAAACTTTATTCGAAAACTTCAGCCTCACTTTTAAGACTCTGTCAACCGGCCCCCCATGGCGAAGAGGCTCCAAAGCTCTGTGCTCGCAAACCCCCGTAGGCTATCTAATTGTGAGTCGGTTCGGATACGCTAGGAAATGAGGCGCTACATAACCCCCCCCCCCAACCGGCGATACACCCCCCAATGTCCACAGCCTGGGCCAGAACCTGCTTGGGAGGTCGGCCTCTGCGCCGAGGCGCCGGAAACTCGGCCGGTTGCGCCAGGTCCACATGGGCCGGCTTGAGGCGGTCCACCGTGAAAACCTCCTCCTTCCCCCCAACGTCCAGCACGAACGTGGACCCGTTGTTCCGGAGCACCGTAAACGGCCCCTCGTATGGCCGCTGCAGCGGTGGCCGATGCCCGCCCCTTCGTACAAACACAAACTTACAGTTCCGTAGGTCTTTGGGTACGCAGGTCGGGTGCCGCCCATGCTGTGAAGTGGGTATGGGGGCCAGGTTACCGAGCTTCTCGCGAAGTCTGCCCAGGACTGCAGCGGGTTCTTCCTCTTGCCCCCTCGGGGCTGGTAGGAACTCCCCGGGGACGGCCAGGGGCGCGCCGTATACCAACTCGGCCGACGAGGCGTGCAGGTCGTCCTTGGGCGCTGTGCGGATGCCGAGAAGGACCCAGGGAAGCTCGTCCGCCCAGTTGGCTCCCCGCAGGCGGGCCATGAGGGCCGACTTCAGGTGACGGTGGAAACGCTCCACTAGCCCGTTCGACTGTGGGTGGTAGGCAGTGGTGTGGTGCAGCTGAGTCCCCAAAAGGCTGGCCATAGCTGACCACAGGCTGGAGGTGAACTGGGCGCCTCTGTCGGAGGTAATGTGGGCTGGTACACCAAAGCGGGATATCCAGGTGGCGAGCAGGGCTCGGGCGCAAGATTCGGAGGTGGTGTCGGTGAGCGGGACCGCCTCTGGCCATCTTGTGAACCGGTCCACAATAGTCAGGAGGTAACGCGCTCCGCGCGACACTGGCAGGGGGCCCACGATATCCACATGAATGTGGTCAAAACGCCGGTGGGCGGGATGGAACTGCTGCGGTGGGGCTTTGGTGTGCCGCTGAACCTTGGCCGTCTGGCAGTGCATGCACGTTCTGGCCCATTCACTGACCTGTTTGCGGAGACCGTGCCAAACGAACCTGCTGGAAACCAGCCGGACAGTTGTCCGGATGGAGGGATGCGCCAAGTTATGAATGGAGTCGAAAACACGTCGCCGCCAGGCTGCGGGGACGACCGGACGGGGCCGGCCGGTGGCGACGTCACAGAGTAGGGTCCTCTCACCTGGGCCCACGGGGAAGTCCTGGAGCTGCAAACCAGAGACCGCAGTCCTGTAACTCGGAATCTCCTCATCTACCTGCTGTGCCTCTGCCAGTGCCTCAAAGTCTACCCCTTGGGAAAGGGCATGAACGGTAGGGCGAGAGAGCGCATCCGCCACGACATTGTCCTTACCCGAGACGTGCCGGACATCCGTTGTGTATTCAGAGATGTAGGACAGGTGGCGTTGCTGGCGGGATGACCAGGGGTCGGATGCTTTCGTAAACGCAAAGGTAAGCGGTTTGTGGTCCGTGAACGCGGTGAAGGGCCGACCTTCTAGGAAGTACCTGAAATGCCGGATTGCCAGGTAGAGCGCCAACAGTTCCCGGTCAAAAGCACTGTATTTGAGCTCGGGTGGCCGCAGGTGTTTGCTGAAAAACGCCAGGGGTTGCCAGCGACCTGCGATGAGCTGCTCCAGCACCCCACCGACTGCCGTGTTTGATGCGTCCACTGTGAGGGCGGTAGGGGTGTCCATTCTGGGATGTACTAGCATTGCGGCGTCAGCCAAAGCTTCCTTCGTTTGAACGAAAGCGGCGGCGGACTCCTCGTCCCAGGTAATGTTCTTGCTCGGACCCGACATCAGGGCGAACAGGGGGCGCATGATCCGGGCAGCTGAAGGGAGGAAGCGGCGGTAGAAATTGACCATACCTACGAATTCCTGAAGGCCTTTGATCGTGGTGGGTCGGGGGAAGTGGCGGACCGCATCTACCTTAGCGGGCAGAGGGGTTGCCCCGTCTTTAGTAATCCTGTGGCCCAGGAAGTCAATGGTATCAAGTCCGAACTGGCATTTGGCAGGGTTGATTGTAAGACCGTACTCACTCAGTCGGGCGCAGAGTTGACGGAGGTGGGACAGATGCTCCTGACGACTGCCGCTGGCTATGAGGATGTCATCCAAATAGATGAACGCGAAGTCCAGGTCCCGTCCCACCGCGTCCATTAACCGCTGGAACGTCTGTGCGGCATTCTTCAGGCCGAACGGCATGCGGAGGAACTCGAAGAGGCCAAACGGGGTGATGAGAGCCGTTTTGGGGACGTCGTCAGGATGCATCGGGATTTGATGGTACCCTCGGACAAGGTCGACCTTGGAGAAGATCCGGGCGCCGTGCAGGTTTGCCGCAAAGTCCTGAATGTGCGGCACAGGGTAGCGGTCCGGTGTGGTAGCCTCGTTCAGCCTGCGGTAGTCGCCGCACGGTCTCCAGCCTCCCGTCGCTTTGGGCACCATGTGCAGGGGGGAAGCCCAGGGGCTGTCGGACCGCCGGATGATCCCCAATTCCTCCATTCTCTGGAACTCCTCCTTCGCCAGTCGGAGCTTGTCCGGGGGAAGCCGCCGAGCACGGGCATGGAGGGGTGGTCCCTGTGTCGGGATGTGGTGCTGTACGCCGTGCCTGGGCATGGCTGCTGTGAACTGCGGTGCCAGAACCGATGGGAACTCCGCCAGGACCCTGGTGAAATCGTTGTCGGACAGCGTGATGGAGCCGAGGTGAGGGGCTGGCAACTGGGCCGCGCCCAGGGAGAACGTCTGAAAGGTCTCGGCGTGTACCAGTCTCTTCCTGGGCAGGTCAACCAGCAGGCTGTGAGCTCGCAAAAAATCCGCACCCAGAAGCGGTTGGGCTACGGCGGCCAGTGTGAAGTCCCACGTGAACTGGCTGGGGCCGAACAGTAGCTGCACCTGACGGGTGCCATAGGTCCTTACTGTGCTGCCATTCACGGCCCTCAGGGGGGGACCCGGTGCCCTGCTGCGGGTGTCGTAACTCGTCGGAGGTAAAACGCTGATCTCAGCCCCAGTATCGACCAAAAACCGGCGTCCCGACCTTCTATCCCACACATACAGGAGGCTATCCCGATGGCCAGCCGCCGTAGCCATCAGCGGCGGCTGGCCCTGGCGTTTCCCGGGAACTTGCAGGGCGGGCGGCAACGGCGGGCTTCTGCGCCCCACCGCTGGTGGTAGAAGCACCAGTGGTCATTGGGCCGGGGGTTAGTGGGCTCTGCGGTCGGGCCTGGACTGGTTTGCTGCCGGGAGCGTGGCTGGGAGATCTGTGCGATGGACGCCCCGCTCACCTTTTTGGCGTTCCACAGCAAGTCCGCCCGGGCTGCCACCTTCCGGGGGTCACTGAAATCCGCGTCGGACAGCAGCAGGCGTATGTCCTCGGGCAGCTGCTCCAGGAATGCCTGCTCAAACATGAGGCCTGTGTGTCCCTCGGCCAGAGACAACATCTCGTTCATTAAAGCCAATGGAGGTCTGTCGCCCAAGCCATCCAGGTGCAGTAAACGGGCAGCCCGCTCGCGCCGTGAGAGTCCGAAAGTCCTGAGGAGCATGGCTTTGAATTCCGTGTACTTGCCGTCTGCCGGGGGCGACTGTACGAACTCCGCGACCTGGGCAGCTGTGTCCTGGTCGAGGGAGCCCACCACGTAGTAGTAGCGGGTGTCTTCTGAGGTGATCCGGCGAACGTGGAATTGGGCTTCGGCTTGCTGGAACCATAGGTCCGGGCGCTGTGTCCAGAAACCCGGCAGTTTCAACGAAACCGCATGAACAGAGGCGGCGTCGGTCATTTCTGGTCCAAAAATCGTTTGGACCGTCGGGGTCACCAATTGTAGCGGTGTGCTACAAGCAGCGCTAAAATTACGACACGGAGTCGGTAGCTGCAGTCGAAGGAAAAACTTTATTCGAAAACTTCAGCCTCACTTTTAAGCCTCTGTCAACCGGCCCCCCATGGCGAAGAGGCTCCAAAGCTCTGTGCTCGCAAACCCCCGTAGGCTATCTAATTGTGAGTCGGTTCGGATACGCTAGGAAATGAGGCGCTACAATACAGTTTAACACATGGCTAAGAAGATAGTGCAGGAGGAAGTGCTTCAGATCATTGGGCTCTCTTCCAGGGAAGGTGGGACCTGTACAAACAGGATGGTTTGACCTGAAATGGATGGGGACTAAAAGCCTTTTGGAAAGATTTGATACTGCTGCGGGCATTGGGGAGGGGGGGGGGGCGGATAGTGGAGTAGTTGTGGGAAAAGATGTGGTTAAGCCTACACACATAGGCAGGAATCAAAAGGTTGAGCATGGTGAGACTAATATTCTGAACTGTGTATATTTCAGTGCAAGGAGTATTATAGGAAAGGTGGATGACCTTAGGGCACAGATCAGGATGTGGAATTATAATGCTATAGCCATTAGTGAGACTTGGTTGCAGGAGGGGCAGGACTGGCAGCTCAATTTTCCAGGGTTCCATTGTTTTAGACATGGTAGAGTGGAAGGAATTAAAGGGGGAGGGGCAGCATTGCTTGTCAGAGAAAATGTCACAGCAGTGCTCGGACAAAGCAGCCTGGAGAGCACGTCTACTGAGGCTATATGGGCGGAACTACAGAAAAGAAATGGTTGACCACGTTAATGGCATTATGAGGGGGATACAGGGGTAAATGGAAGCAGGCTTTTTCCACTGAGGTTGGGTGGGACTTCATGGTTTAAGGGTGAAAGGTGAAAAGTTTAAGGGGAACATGAAGAGAAACTTCTTCACTCAGAGGGTCACTACAGCGTGGAATGAGCTGCCAGCAGAAGTGGTCCATACGAGCTCAATTTCAACATTTCAGAGAAGTTTGAATGGGTACATAGATAGTAAGGATAATGGAGGGCTATGGTCCTGGAGCAGGTCAATGGGAGTAGGCAGTTTAAATGGTTTCAGTGTGGATGAGACAGGCCAAAGGGCCCCATATGATTCTATGACATTATAGACCACCCCACAGTCTGCTATAGAATTTTGTAGAGAATTTTGTAGAGATTCCCAGAATATTGCAAGATACCCAAGGTAATGATAGCAGGTGATTTTAACTTTCCACATAGTCACTGGAACTCACATACTGTAAAAGGGCTGGATGGGATAGAGTTTGTCATAGGTGTTCAGGAAAGTTTCCTTAATCAGTACGCTGAAGCCCCAACTCAAAGAGAGTGTGATACTAGATCTCCTATTAGGAAATGAGACAGGGCAGGTGACAGAAGGTTGTATAGGGGAACACTTTTCTTTTGCATTTGTATTTATTTGAGAGACAGACACAGAGTCTACAGTCTATAGAAAGAGCTTAAAAAGACTTTGTAAAGATGCACTGCAGACAGCATTCTAATTGGTTGCACCATCAACTGGTATAGAGGGGTCACTGAACAATATCAGAAAAAAGCTGCAGAAAGTTGCCAACTCAGCCAGCTCCATCTTGGGCACTAGCCTCCCCAGCATGAGGACACACATTTCAATGTAATTTACATTGAGGCCTCCCATCCATGATCCTTTCCCTTCTCCAGCTCTGTATCACTTTCGCCAATCACCTTTCCAGCTCTTAGCTTCATCCCACCCCCTCTGGTCTTTTATCGTTTCGCATTTTTCCCTCCCCCCACTACTTTCAAATCTCTTACTATCTTTCCTTTCCATTAGTCCTGACAAAGGGTCTCGGCCCGAAACGTCGACAGTGCTTCTCCCTATAGATGCTGCCTGGCCTGCTGTGTTCCACCAGCATTTTGTGTGTGTTGTTGTTTACAGAGGAGTTGTCTGCTATCTCGTGGCAAATTAGGGCCAAGCAAGTTGTTCTCTCAAACCCTGTGGGAGGCTAGTACAGAAATTGCAGGGCCCCTAACAGAAATACTTAAAATGTCTTTAGCCACAAATGAGGTGCCGGAGGATTGGAGGACAACTAATGTTGTTTCATTCTTTAAGAAAGATTCTCAGAATATGTCAGGAAATTATAAACCAATGAGCCTGATATCAGTAGTTGGCAAGTTATTGGAAGGTATTCTAAGTGTTACGAATGTGAAGCAACTCTGAGGGGCCGAAGGGTACAAAGTCACCCCCTCCTTTTTGAGAATCGCAAGATTGCTATTAATTCAGGTCTGAGACCCAGGAAATGAGAGAGAAACATCCGGAATACACAAGGTTTGGAATGTGTCCTAACATCAGCGGAACGGAATCACTGATAACGGCCATTGTCTCTTGGAGACGGAATTGTGTATTGAGTACTGTACTATTCATTGAAACCCCTCAGGGGACAACCAGAGTGGTCTGGTTGAGGGATTGCACCATCCCAACCTGATTGACACCTGAGACCCCGTAAGTAAGGATAAAAGAGGGGTCTGGGGAACAACCCCTTTAGGCGCACCAGGAGAAACACTAGAAATCTCGAGACCGCGTTTGATAGCGAAAGCCGGTTGGGGCTCGTGTGCGTCCTCCCTTGCCTGGGGTGGCGGACTCACCACGGAAGAACGGTTTAGCTAAAGGAGAGGTCACAATTGAACGGCCACGGCAACGAGACACCTGACAGATTGAAATCATAAAGGATGGTTGGAAAAAAACCCGTAGCGGTAACTGTTCCCATCCTATCTCTCTCTCTCCAACAATTGCAACACAGCGGTCCCCAACGGCTGCAGCCTGCATGAACTGAGTGAATTTTATATTTCCATCCGACAATACATTATCCCTTAGACAACGAGAGCTTATTTCTTATTGATTATTATTATACCCGCACTTTTAGATTTAGTATTGACGACATATATTATCTGCATATTTGCATTGATATTATTTTTGAGTATTTTTACTAATAAATACTGTTAAAAATAGTATCATCAGACTTCAACGGATGTCTCTATCTTTGCTGGTAAGTGACCCAGTTACGGGGTTCGTAACAACGTGGGGCCTCGTCTCGAGACTTGATACCAAATTGGAGGGCCAGTAAATCGGGCTTTTAAGTCCAAACTTGGATCTGGTTGTACGGGTAACCAGATGGGAAACCAGCAAAGATGGACGTAGACGAATTCATAGAAAATCCGACTCTGGAGGTGCTAGAGGCTGCCACAAAGTCGGACTTGATAAATATTGCAAAAGGACTAAATCTCGCAGAGGTGAGGTTGTCAATGAAAAAGCGGGAGGTGCAGAGGGCGATAACTCAGTATTATATTGTGAAGAATGTGTTTTTGGCTGAGGTATTGGAAAATATCCCTGAAAAGGTACCAGCTAGTGGGACGGCTCAGTTAGAGTTGGAGAAATTAAGGTTGGAACATGAAATTAAGTTAAAACAGCTGGAAGCAGCTGAAAAAGAGAAGGAAAGAGCTGAAAAAGGAGAGAGCCGAAAAGGAGAGGGAGTATGAGGAGAAGGAGAAACAGAGGCAGCAGGAGTTGGACCTGGAGAAGTTCAGGCAAGAGCGAAGAGCTCAAGGGCCAGACCGAGAGGAGAGATTTAATGTTAGTAGGGAGTTTAGGTTAGTACCTCCGTTTGAGGAGACGGATGTTGATAGTTATTTCCTGCATTTTGAAAAGGTGGCAGTGAGTCAGAAGTGGCCCAGAGATCAGTGGGTGGTGTTGTTACAAAGTGTGTTAAAAGGGAAGGCACAACGGGCATATGCGGCGTTGTCCATGGAGGAGGAGTCTGAGACTTATGTGGGAGTAAAGGAGGCCATTCTTCGGGCCTATGAATTGGTACCTGAGGCCTATAGACAAAAGTTCAGAAATTTAAAGAAAGTGTGGAATCAGACGTATGCAGAGTTTGCCTATGAGAAGAGTGTGCTCTTGGATCGTTGGTGTGCAGCAGAAATGGTGGAAGAAGATTTTCGGCGTCTCAGGGAGTTAATTCTGATTGAGGAATTTAAAGGTTGCATTTCGGATGTATCTGAACGAGAAGCCAAATAAGCCCATATCCAAATTTGCTAGGTTCGCAGATGAATATGCCCTAACCCACAAGACAGTTTTCCTCGAATAAGAGTTACCAGAAAGACCGTGGGAACGGTAGAGAAAGCCGCCGGGAGCTAGTGGTAAAAATAAGGAGGAGGAAAGGCAAGACGGCAGGAGGGGTCCTGGCTTGACCTGTTTTAATTGTGGAAAGGTGGGTCATATCGCATCTAAGTGCCTTGCTCCGAGGAAGGAGACAGGAAAAGGGAAAGCAGCAGGCCCTACAGGATGTATTGTGGTGATCAGTAAATCAACAAGAAAGCCCCAAGAATACGAGAGGGGCCTGAGAAATTTATTTCAGAGGGAACCGTGTCTGTGAAAGAGGGAGACACACCAGTTCCAGTGCGAATCTGGAGAGACACTGGAGCTGAGCTGTCATTGATTCGCAGTAAGGTACTAGATTTTGGTCCCAAGACTGGAGAGGTGGCTTTGAGAGGCATAGGAAAAGGGACAGAAGCTGTGCCTTTGCATAGGATCATTATAAATTGTGAGCTGGTATCTGGACCAGTTGAAATAGGGGTGTGATCAGAATTTCCGAGAACTGACGTAGACATCCTTCTGGGTAACGATTTAGCTGTGGTGAAGTGTGGTCGGCCATGGGGCTGACGAGCCAGCCTGTAAGTGTTGAGGACCTGCCCCTAGATTCCGAGATTTATCCCGCATGCGCAACCACTCGCAGCATGTCGAGAAAGGCAGCTGAGAAAGAGGCCAGTATCGATTTGGCTGAGACGTTTTTACCGACCCTGTACCAAGAGGGGTTAGAGGGTGGTAAAACGGAGAATAGGGAGGTGAAAGAGAGTAAGGGAGAGGAGGTAGACCTGCCCTTAGCCAGGAGGAAATTTATAGAGGCACGGAGTAAAAATGAGAAACAGATAAGGCTGTTAGAAGATCCAGGGTTGGACATGGATGATGTGTCTGGCTTGACAGAACTGTTTGAAGAAGTTGAAAATTTTAAAGGTGTTCCCGATAATGAAATGAGGGCAGTCCTAGATGAAAAGGATGCCATTACCTTGAAGAAGTCTGCTGGGTTGGCAGATGAGGTTGTTTCAGCCTGCAGGGTTGAGTTTACTCCGGAAGGGAGTTGCCCAAAGAGTAACTGGGAGGATCAGGGGAACTTAGAATTTGAAAAGGGTACGGGTATTGAAAGCCTGGAAGGGGCAGATGTCCCGTTTGAGTGTGTTCAAGATGTGGATGCACATGGTAATGGAACTCAGAAAAAGTCTGAGGTATTTGATTCAGTTGAAAAGGAATGCAGTCCTTGTGGGTCAGATGGACTTGGTTCAGTGAAGAAAGGGTTAACCGTGGTACTAGTGGGAAGTGAGAATTCCCAGTTGTTTGTGTTCGAAGGTGTGTTAAAAGTTAGTGAAGAGATAAAAGGTGGTGAGGTGAATATTATTATTGATGGAAAAGGGTAGTTCCTAGATTGAATGAAGAAAATTTAAAGTCTGGATTGGTGTCAGAAGCAGTAACCAGGCTGAAGGGACAATGGCTTGTTAACATGGTGACTGCAAATCAATTACAGGTTGATTTGGAATGTAAAGGTGCCCCACACGCTATTGTTATTCAACAGTGTGCTGTGAAGAGGCAGAATTTGAAATGCTGTTTGGACAAAGAGGGATCGCTTGCAGATTTTAAACTGAAAACCAATAGAACGAAGGGTCCTGAAGATAAAACTAACGACTTACTTAAAAATAAAGAATTGTGTGGAAATTCAGCCAATGGGCTACGTTTGGAAAACATTGTTGATAAAATAACTCCTATGAAAGAAGCATGCAAAAGCCTATTCCACACTGGTGCGCAAGCTAACCACGTGGGAGTTAACTGGAAAAGGGGCGAGGGTTGACAGGATGCCACTTTAAATAACAGGATCCAGTTTTAAGGGATTTCGACAAAGCATGTAACTAATAAAGACAACACCATGGAAGATTGACTGTTAAGTTTTAAAGTAAAATAAAGATAAGTATTTGCATGAACTTTTGTAGTATACACGTAAGCTCAGATCACAACTCTTTAGCTTTGTTTTGCTGAAGAAAAGGAATAAAAATAGGTGGTTATTAAATTGGAGTCTGATGCTACAAGAATTTATTAAGGTACAAGATACTAAGATATTAAAGGAAGTGACAATGTAATCGCTAACTGTTTAGATGCTGAATTGAATGTATAACTGTATTAATCTGTAGTGAAAAAAAAACTCTCTTGTATTGTGTTAGATTCTGAAATCCTGTAAGACTCTGTATTAATTAATTTTTACCTGTGGCAAAAATCCTAGAAGGAAGGGGATGTTACGAATGTGAAGGAACTCTGAGGGGCCGAAGGGTACACAGTCGCCCCCTCCTTTTTGAGAATCGCAAAATCACTATTATTTCAGGTCTGAGACCCAGGAAATGAGAGAAGACATCCGGAATACACAAGGTTTGGAATGTGTCCTAACATCAGCGGAACGGAACCACTGATAACCACTATTGTCTCGTGGAGACGGAACTGTGTATTGAGTACTGTACTATTCATTGAAACCCCTCAGGGGACAACCAGAGTGGTCTGGTTGAGGGATTGCATCATCCCAACCTGATTGATATCTGAGACCCCGTGAGTAAGGATAAAAGAGGGGTCTGGGGAACAACCGCTTTAGACGCACCAGGAGAAACACTAGAAATCTCGAGACAGCGTTTGATAGCGAAAGCCGGTGGGGGCTCGTGTGCATCCTCCCTTGCCTGGGGTGGCGGGCTCACCACGGAAGAACGGTTTAACTGAAGGAGAGGTCACAATTGAACGGCCACGGCAATGAGACACCTGACGGATCGAAATCATAAAGGAAGGTTGGAAAAAAACCCGTAGTGGTAACTGTTCCCATCCTATCTCTCTCTCTCTCTCTCTCTCTCTCTCTCTCTCTCTCTCTAACAATTGCAACACAGCGGTCCCCAATGGCTGCAGCCTGCATGAACTGAGTGAACTTTATATTTCCATCGGACAATACATTAACCCCTAGACAACGACAGAGCTTATTTCTTATTATTATTATACCCACACTTTTAGATTTAGTATTGACGACGTATATTATCTGTATATTTGCATTGATATTATTTCTGTGTATTTTTACTAATAAACACGTTAAAAATAGTATCATCAGACTTCAACAGACGTCTCTATCTTTGCTGGTAAGTGACCCAGTTACGGGGTTCGTAACATAAGGGACCAGATATTTGAATATTTGGATAAACAGGGAATGATTAGGGTTAGTTAATATGGCTTTATAAGAGAAAGGTCATGACTAACCAATCTTATTGAGATTTTCGACGAAGTTACCAGGCAAGGCTGTGGATGTTGTCTACATGAACTTTAGCAAGACCCTTGACAAGGTCCCACATGGGAGGTTGGTCATGAAGGTTTAGCTATTTGGCATTGCAGATGAGGTAGTACACTGGATTAGACATTGGCTTTGTGGGAGAAGCCAGAGTGGTTTTAGATGGTTGCCTCTTGACTGGAGGCCTGTGAATAGAAGTGTGCAGCAGGGATTGGTGCTGGTTCTGTTGCTGTTTGTCATCTAAATCAATGATCTGGATGATAATGTGGTAAACTGGATGAGCAAATTTGCATAGGACACTAAGATCGGGGGTGTAGTGGACACTGAGGAAGGTTATCAAAGCTTGCAGTTGGATCTGAACCAGATAGAAAAATGGGGTGAAAGATGGCAGATGCAATTTAATGCAGACAAGTGTGAGATGTTTCACATTGAGAAGACAACCAGTCAGGCATACATGGTGAGCAGCAGGGCACTGAGGAGTGTGGTAGAACAGAGGAGTCCAGGAATACAGATCCATAATTCTTTGACAGTGAAATCACAGGTAAATAGTGTCACACAGTTATTTTGGCATAGGACTTAGTATGTAATGTTGAAGTATAAAACGTTGGTGAGGCTTAATTTGGAGTATTGTGTGCAGTTTTGGTCACCTACCTGCAGAAAAGATGTCAATAAGACTGAAAAAGTGCAGAAAATTTTACAAGAACTAGAGGACCTAAGTTATAAGTAAATGTGGTATAGGCTAGGACTTATACCCTAAAGCACAGGAGAATGAGGAGAAATTTGATAGAGATATATAAAATTATGAGGGATACAGACATGGTGATGCAAACAGGCTTTTTTTTCCACTGAGGCTGGGTGAAACTAGAACTGGAAGTCATGGGTTAAGGGTGAAAGATGAAATGTTTAAGGGAATATGAGGGGGAATTTCTTCACTCAGAGGGTGGTGAGTGCAGAATGAGCTGCAATCAGAAGTGGTGGATGGTGGTTTTATTTCAACATTTAAGAGAAATTTGAATAGCTACATGGATGGGAGGGATATACAGGCCTATGGTCCAAGCACAGGTTGATGGGATTAGGCAGTTTAAAGGTTCAGCAGGAACTAGAAGAGGTAAACGGGCCTGTTTCTGCACTCTATAACATCAAAGACCCTCTATTTATTTGCATTCATTAGCACTCTATCATTTTCTGCAAATGTTCTACTCTTATCTGACTTCCTAAAAGCATCACCTCATGTTTGTCAGCATTTAATTCCATCTGCCTACATTCTGCCCAATTTTCCATTTGACATACAGAACTGTAATAGTCTTAGCCACATACATCTCACTGGGTGTTTTAGGCTTTTGCATAATACTAAAATAAACTAATTTTATAATATACATGAGTGATCATCAATCTGAATCTGACATGCGTCTCTATTGTGGACTGAGTGTGAGAAGGGTCAGGGAGAGGAGAATCATGGTTGGCAAAAGGAGTGGGGGAAGGGAGGGAGTGGGAAGCACTGCAGAGACATTCTGTAATGATCAATAACCCTGTTGTTTGAAATCAAATGATGTGCATGGTATCTCAGGGCTGGGTGTGTCTACACACATGCCACACCCTGCCCTCAGCATCCTTTCTCTGCCACGTGTCCCACACCCCTCCCACAGTGCTCCACCCTCGCCATTCTCAACACCCTTTGCTCCCGCCAGATTTATAAACTCACTCTCCGCTCCACATCCTTTCTTAGATAAGGAGCCAAAAACTGCTCATAATTCTCCAAGTAAGGCCTCACCAGTACTTTATAAAGGCTCAACATTACATCCTTACTTTTATATCCTAGTCCACTTGAAGTGAATATGAACATCACATTTGCCTTCGTCACCACTGACTCAATCTGCAAATTAACCTTTAGAGAATTCTGCACAAGAACTCCCAAGTCCCTTTGCACCTCAGATTTTTAAACTTTTCTCTCCATTAAGAAGGAAACTCTTTTACTGGTTGATAAAATTAAAGAGATTGACAAGAAATATTCGACTGCTCCTAGTAAGGAGCTTTGCTTTACAAAGGGTTGAACTTCAAATGGAACATAGTTTATTACTTACATCTTCGACTGAAAATCAATTAATGAAAACCAGATCTGATTTTTCTATATATAGTGATAAATCGGGTAAACTGTTAGCTAATCAATTGAAGAATGCTTTGGTTAAACACCAAATTATTAAGATTCGTCAGCAGAATGGTGATTTGACAGTTAACCATGATGAGATAAACAAATCTTTTCAAGATTTTTATACCTCCCTGTATCATTCTGAATTCCCTCATGATTATAATATCATGTATGATTTTCTTGGGAAATTGAATTTTCCAAAATTATCATCAGATAATCTTTCAATATTAGAAACTCCTATTGCAGATGCAGAAATTAAGGGGTTATTTCCTCTATGAATTCTGGGAAAGCACCAGGTCCAGATGGGTATACAGTAGAATTTTTTAAATGTTTTTCCTCTACTCTTTCTCCTTGGTTATGCAGGGTTTTTTTGAAGAAGCAATTAGATTGGGTACTCTGCCACAATCTTTTTATAGAGCTTCCATTTCTTTAATATTGAAGAAAGATAAAGACCCTACTGACTGTGCATCCTATAGACCAATATCCTTATTGAATGTAGATTCCAAGATCTTTTCCAAGTTACTAGCATCCAGGCTGGAGAAGGTATTACCTCGAATTATCTCGGAAGATCAAACTAGTTTTATTAAAAATCGTTATTCTTTTTTCAGGAGATTATTGAATATTGTTTATACTCCTTCACATAGCACCTCAGAATGTGTCATCTCATTAGATGCGGAGAGGGCATTTGATAGAGTTGAATGGCCATACTTACTTACTGTGCTTGAGAAGTTTAATTTTAGTCCAACATTCATTTCCTGGATTAAGCTGATATATCATACTCCAGTAGCCTCGGTTTTTACTAACAATCAAAGATCTCCCTTTTTTCGTTTATTTTGGGGTACTAGACAAGGCTGTCCTCTTAGTCCATTATTATTTGATATTGCTTTAGAACCCTTGGCAATTGCTATTAGAGAATCACCGAACATTTTTGGCATTACTCGTGGGACGGATATACATAAGTTATCATTATATGCAGATGACTTATTATTATTTATTTCTGATCCTGAGAAATCCATTCCTGCAGCTACATCATTGTTGGCTCAATTTAGTAATTTTTCCGGGTATAAATTAAATCTTAATAAGAGTGAATTGTTTCCTTTAAATAGACAGGTTCCAATTTATGGAAATTTACCTTTTAAATTAGTTAAGGACTCTTTTATATACTTAGGAATTAAAATCACAAAAAATTATAAGGACTTATTTAAGGTTAATTTTTTACCCTTAATTGATCAGATTAAATGTTTGTTCACTAAATGGTCAGCATTATTTTTATCTCTGATAGGTCAGATTAATGCTATTAAGATGATTATTTTACCCAAGTTTTTATATATATTTCAAGCGGTACCAATTTTTATTCTGAAATCTTTTTTTGCTAATGTTGATTCAAAAATTTCCTCATATATATGGCAGAATAAAAATCCTAGATTAGGCAAAAAATATTTACTGAAGGCAAAGAAGGAAGGTGGATTGGCATTGCCTAATTTTAGATTTTATTATTGGGCAGTTAATATCCAATATTTGATATGTTGGTTAAAGGATTGGGATTTATCTTTTAGCCCCCATTGGGTGAACCTGGAAATTAAATCTGTACAAGGATTTTCATTGGGTTCTATTTTATGGTCTTCTCTTCCCTTTGCTCTTTCTAAATTGCAGAAACGAATTGACAATCCGATAGTTAAACATACTTTACGTATATGGTTTCAATATCAGACATTTTTTGGGTTGACTCAGTTTGTTTTAAATATTCCTATTGTATCCAATTTATCCTATTATAGACCAAGCTTATTCAGCTTGGAAGACTAAAGGATTACTACGATTTTCTGATTTATTTTTGGATAATTGTTTTATGTCTTTTGAACAATTATCTAATAAATATAATTTGCCTAGATTTCATTTTTTTTTAAGAGATTTACAGATTAGGAACTTCTTAAATACTGTACTTCCTACCTTTCCAAATCTTGAGTCTTCAGGTATTTTGGAGAATTTGTTAGAACTAAATCCTTCTCAGAAAGGGGTAATATCAAAACTCTGTAATATAATTATGAAGATACGTTCAGAGCCCTTCTATAAGATTAAAAATGATTGAGAAAGAGAACTTAACCTTACTATCCCTATTGAGAATTGGGATAAAATTCTTCAATTAGTCAATTTATCATCTATATGTGCTAAACATTCATTAATACAGTTTAAAGTTGTGCAGAGAGCTCATATGTCCAAGGATAAATTGGCTCATTTTTATTCCTATATAAATCCTATTTGTGACAGATGTCATTCTGAGATAGCTTCTTTAACTCATATGTTTTGGTCTTGTCCGCTTTTGAAAAAATATTGGGAAGACATTTTTGTTATTATTTCCACGGTATTGAACATTGATTTACAACCTCATCCTATTACTGCAATTTTTGGTTTACCAATGATGGACTCAGTCCATTTATCTTCTTCTGCTTGTCGAATGATTGCATTTCTTACATTAATGGCTAGAAGATCTATTTTGTTGAATTGGAAAGAAATTAATCCTACTGTATTTCATTGGTTTTCTCAAACTATGTTATGTCTAAATTTAGAAAAAATTAGAAGTGTTGAATTTGACCCTTCTATTAAATTTAAAAAGATATGGAGACCATTTACTCAATATTTTCATATGATGTAATGTGACCCTGTTCCAAGCCTATTTGTTTTTCCAGTTTTGATTTTACATATGTTGAGGGGATCGGAGTTGACGACACTGATGATTTTGTATTTTTGTTAGATATTATAAACAGCCCATTTTTTTCCCTTTTTTTTCTTTTTTTTTCCTTATTAGTTATTAGGTTGTTAGATTAGTTTTTCTAGCATAATTTTTTTTCTTTTTCTCTTTTTTTAATATATATTATGATATACCTAGTTTTGCTTTACTTGTATCATTCATGATTTGGGAAGACTCATTTATATTGTAACTATTGCTTATGTATCCTTTCATGTTCAGTTTAAATTTGTATGTTTGTAATCCCTTTATCTATGTATTAATCTTATTATGTTGATATTAATAATAATAATAAAACGATTGGAAACGAAAATAATTTACGTTTCATTTCTTCTATCAAAATACATGACCATACACTTCCCAACTGTATTCCATTTGCCACTTCTTTGTCCATTCTCCTAACCTGTCTAAGCCTCCTCTACTCCTCAAAACTACCTGCGCTTCCAGCTATCTTTGTATCATCCACAAAATTGCCACAATGCCATCAATTCTGTCATCCAAGTTAGTGACATGTAAAGGAAAAAGAAGTGGTCCCAACACAGACCCCTGTGGAACACCACTAGTCAACGGATGCCAACCATAAAGGGCTCCCTTCATTCCCACTCTTTGCCTCCTGCTAATCAGCCACTGCTTTATTCATTTATCCATGCTAGTATCTTTTCTGTAATACCATGGGTTCTTACCTTGTCAAACAGCCTCATATGTGGCACCTTGTCAAAGAGCTTTTGAAAATCCAAGTACACAACATCCACCAATTCTCCTTTGTCTATCCTTCTAGTTATTTCTTCAAAGAATTCCAATAGATTTGTCAGGCAAGATTTTCCCTTAAGAAAGCCATGGTGACTATGGCCTATTTTATCATGTGCCCTCACCTCCCCCTAATTTCCCTTCTTCTACTTCTCTCCCTTCATGAAGAGTGGAGTGATATTTGCAATTTTTCATGTCTCCAGAACCATGTCAGAATCAACTGATTCTTGAAAGATCATTACAATGCTTCCACAATTTGTTCAGCCACCTCTTTCAGAACCCTGTGGTGAACACCATTCGGTCCAGGTGACTTTTCTACCTTCAGGCCTTTCAGCTTCCCAAGGACCTTCTCCCCAGTAATTACAACTTCACACACTTCTGATCCCTGACACTCTGGAGCTTCCACCATACTGTTAGTGTCTTCCGCAATGAAGATGGATGAAAAATACTTATTCAGTTCCTCCGTGATTTCCTTGTCCCCCATTACTACCTCACCATCCCCATTACTACCTTTCCAGTTGTCTAATATCCACTCTTACCGCTCTTTTACACTTTATGTATCGGAATAAACTTCTGGTATCCTCCTTAGTATTACTGGCCAGCTTACCTTCGTATTCCACCTTTTCTGTTGTAATTACTTTTTTTAGTTGCCTTCTGTTGGCACTTAAAAGCTTCTCAATCTTCAAATTTCCTACTTTTTTTTGCTCTATTATATGCTCTCTCTCTGACCTTTAGCTGTCTTTGACTTCTCTCATTAGCCACAGTTGTGTCACCTTGCCTTTAGAATATTTCTTTCTCTTTGTTATGTTTATATACTATGCCTTATGAATTGCTTCCAGAAATTTCAGCCATTACTGCTCTGCCATCATCCCTGCCAGTGTTCTTTTCCAATCAATTCTGGCCAGATCCTCTCTCATGCCTCTGTAATTCCCTTTACTGTAATACTGATATAGCTGACTTTAACTTCTCCTTCTCAAATTGCAGGGTGAATTCTATCATATTATAATCACCTCTTTCCCCTTAAAGTTCCTTTACCTTAAGCTCTCTAATCAACTCCGGTTCATTGCACAACACCCAATCTAGAATAGATGATGCCCTGATGACCTCAACTATGAGCTGCTCTAAAAAGCTATCTCATAGGCATTCTAGAAATAACACCACTTGAGATCCAGGGCCAACCTGATTTCCCCAATTTACCTGCATAGTGAAATCCAACATGACTGTTGTAACGCTACCCTTTTGGCAAGCATTTTCTATCTCCCACTGTAGTTTGTAGATGACATCCTTACAACTGTTTGGAGGTCTGTCTATAACTCCCATCAGGGTCTTCTTACACTTGTAGTTCCTTAGCTGTACCCACAACAACTCAACACCTTCTTACCCTATGTCAGCTTTTTCTAATGATTTGATTTCACTTTTAAACAAATAGAGCTGCGCCACCCATTCTGCCTGCCTGTCATTTCAGTACAATGTATATCCTTAGCGATAAGTTCCCAGCTATAATCCTGTTTCAACCAACATTCAGTGATGCCCCCACATCATACATGCTAATCTATAACTGTGCTACAAGTTCATGTACATTATTCCATACACTGTGCAAATTCAAATATGACACCTTTAGGCTTGTATTCACCCCTTTTAATGTTGTCCAATGTTTACATTGCAACTTATCCAGCTGACTGCAATTTTGCCCTATGATCATAAGAAATAGGAGCAACAGTAGGCTCATCTCCACCTATCTGCCTTTTCTCCATAACCCTTAATTCTATCCAACCTTGCCTTAAATATATTTATTGAGATTTACTGAGGTAGCCTCCATTTCTTCATTGGGCAAAGGATTCCACAGATTCACCTCTCTCTGGGAAAAGCAGTTCCTCCCCATCTCCATCCTAAATCAACTCCCCTGAATCTTGAGGCTATATCCCCTCTCCTTGATAGCTGTCTCACTACAAACTGCCTCTGTTTGTAAACCAACTACTTCATCCTCAGCACTTTCACTCAAGTTCCCATTCCCCTGCCAAATTAGTTTAAACCCTCTTGAACCACTCTAGCAAACCTACCCGCAAGGATATGGTTCCTCTTGGGTTCAGGTGCAACCCGTCCCTTTTGTACAAGTCGTACCTTCCCCAGAAGATATCCCAATGATCTATAAATCTGAACCTGCACCAGTTCCTCAGCCATGCATTCACCTGCCAAATCATCCTATTCTTACCTTCATTGGTGCATGGCACAGGGATCAATCCAGAGATTACTATCGTGGAGGTCCTGTTTTTCAGCTTTCTACCTCGCTCCCTAAAATCTCTTTTCAGGATTTCCTCACCTTTTCTGCCTATGTCACTAGTACCAGTATGTACCAAGACTTCAGGATGCTTCCCCTCCCCCAGTAGAATGCTATGGACCCAATCCGAGACATCCCTGACCATTGCACTTGGAAGGCAACATACTATCCCAGTGTCTCTATCTCGCCGACAGAATCTTGACTCTGTTCCTCTGACTATGGAATATCCTATCACCACTGCATTCCTCTTATCACTACTAATTTTGGATACAAATCATAATCTTTTGTTTTGACTTTCAGGCCTTTGCATTAATTGATAACTTGAGGCTTTAGATTTTAATTGCATTTGGTTTCCAGGTACTTCGCAAGAGTGGAATCCAATACAGTGCCTATAAAAAAGTATTCACTCCCCCCACCAGAAGTTTCCATGTTTTATTGTTTCACGACAATGAAACAGTGAATTTAATTTGACATTTTTTGACACTGATCGATAGAGAAAAAGACTCTTTCAAGTCAAAGTTAAAACAGATCTCTACAAAATGATCTAAATTAAATACAAATATAAAACTTAAAATAAATAATTGCATAAGTATTCACCCCCTTCAAGTCAGTGTTTAGTAGTTGCACCTTTGGCAGCAAATACAGCCTTGAGTCTGTCTGGATAAGTTGCCATCAGCTTTGCACATCTGGACATTGCAATTTTCCCCCATTCTTCATTCTTCTTTACAAAACTGCTCAAGCTCTGTCAGATTGCATGGGAATTGTGAATGAACAGCCCTTTACAAATCCAGCCACAAACTTGGCCACTGCACGACATTAATTTTGTTGTTTTTGAGCCACTCCCATTATTCTTGGGCTTTATGTTTGAGGTCATTGTCTTGCTAGAAAACAAATCCTCTCCAACGTCGCATTCTCTTGCAGACTGCATCAGGTTTTCCTCCAGGATTTCACTGTACTTGGCCGCATTCATTTTACCCTCCACCTGAACAAGCCTTCTGGGGCCTGCTGCAGTAAAGCACCCCAACAACATGAGGCAGCCACCACCATGCTTCACGGTAAGGATAGTATGTTATTGATGATATGCATTGTTTGGCTTCGCCAAATACAGGTGTTCCCCGCCGCCCCCCCCCCCCCCCACACAAAGGTAGAGTGTTTCTATGAAACCATTCTTAAGCCAAAATGGTGTAAAGAACCATTAATTTATATGGGAAATATTTTTGTAAAAGCAAAAATCCTCCTTGTAATGTGAAAACAGGTTAATAATGTAGGTCTTTTGTAAAAGCAAAGCGGCGTAAAGCAAACATTCGTAAAGTGGGGGACACCTGTATAGCATTTAGACTTCAGAAAGTTCAACTCTGGTTTGATCAGACCTTCAAACCTTCTTCTAGCTGACTTCAGTCTCCAACATGGCCTCTGGCAAACTCTATCCAAGTCTTCATGCAAGTTTTCTCAACAATGACTTTCTCTTTGCCACTTTCCCGTGAAGCTGCGACTGGTTGAGCACTCAGGCAGCAGTTGCTATATGCGCAGTTTCTCCCATCTCAGCCATTAAAGCTTGTAACTCCTCCAGAGTTGTCATAGGTCTGTTGGTGTCCCCCTGCATGGTCACTCAGTTTTTGAGGACAACCTGTTCTATGCAGATTTACAGCTGTGCAATATTCTTCCCATTTCCTGATGACTGACTTAACTGTACTCTAAGGGGTATTCAGTGACTTGGAAATTCCTGTGTATCCATCTCCGGACTTGTGCTTTTCAATAAACTTTTTGCAGAGAAAAGGGGGAGGAGCACCGGGGGATGTGAAAAGGTGAGAGGGGAAATGGAAATAGGGAATGGTGAAGGAAGGGAGGCATTACTGGAAGTTTAAGAAACTGATGTTCATGTCATCAGGTGGAAGGCTACCCAGACAGAATATAAGGTGTTGCTCCTCCAATGTGTGACCTCATCACAGCAGTAGAGGAGGCCATGGACTGACATGTCAGAATGGGAATAGGAGTGGAATTAAAATGGGTGGCTACTGGGAGATCCCACTTCTTCTGGAGGACAGAGCGTAAGTGCTCACTGAAGCCATCTCCCATTCTGCAGTGGGTCTCACCAATATACAAGAGGTCAGACTGTGAGCACCAGATACAGCTGATGACCCCAAAAGACTCACAGGTGAAGTGTCAACAAACCCCAAAGGACTGTTTAAGGCCCTGAATGGTAGTGAGGGAAGAGGTACAGCACTTATTCCACTTGCAAGGTTAAGTGACAGGAGGGAGATCAGTGAAGAAGGATGAACGGACAAGGGAGTCACTGAGAAAGTGATCCCGGTGGAAAGCAGAAAAATGGGACGGGGGGGGATGGAAAGTTGTGCTTGGTGGTGGGATCCTGTTGCAGATAGCAGAAGATAGAGAATTATGTGTTGGATGCGGAGGCTGGTGGGGTGGTAGGTGAGGACAAGAGAACCCTATGACTGGTGGGGTTGGGGGAGTAAAGAGTGAGAGCAGTTGAGCACGAAATGGAAGAGATACATTGAGGGTAGCATTGATGGTGGAGGAAGGGAAGTCCCTTTCTTTGAAAAAAGAGAACATCCCCTTAGTTCTCAAATGATGCACCTCATTCTGAGAGCAGATGCAGCAGAAACAGAAAAATTGAGAGAAGGGGGATGGCGTTTTCCTTCCCTTCTTTACCATACCCATTTCCCACTCTCACCTTATCACCTCCCTCTGGTGTTCCTCCGCCTTTTCTTTCTTCCATGGCCTTCTGTCGTCTCCTACCAGATTCCTCCTTCTCCAGCCCTGTATCTTTCACCAATCAACTTCCCAGTTCTTTGCTTCACCCCTCCCCCTGCCAGTTTCACCTATCAACTTGTGTTTCTCCCTCACCTCCCCCACCTTCTAAATCTGACTCCTCGTTTTTTTCTCCAATCTTGACGAAGGGTCTGAGCCCGAAACATCAACCATACTCTTTTCCATAAGTGTCGCCTGGCCTTCTGAGCTCCTCCAGCATTTTAGACCATAAGATATAAAAGCAGAATCAGGCCATTTGGCCCATCAAGTCTGCTCTGCCATTCAATCATGGTTGATTCTTCCCCACCTCAGCCCCACTTTTGTGTGTGTTGTCTGCTTTCACTTTGACGCAAAAGTATTTTTTTAATCTGTTGATCGGTGTCATTAAATCTACTGTGATTCAATGTTGTAAAACAATATGAAAACTTCCAAGGGGGTGGACACTTCTTATAGGTACTGTGTAGCTCAGCAACTACTTGCAGCTTTAATTCTAATGTGACTGCATGATGGCATAAAGGTGAGCAATTACTGGAAAAACAAGGTTAAATTTGTAACTGAGCTGTATATCAGTTTACTATTTTGTCTCTTCCAACAAAAATATTCCTGGAAAGAAGAAGCCAAGTTATTAAAACAGGATAAAAGTACAGGACTTTTCAGGTTATAAATGATGGAATTTAAGGAGATCTAACTTTATAAACTCTTCCATATATTTTTCAAATAATTTTTCAACCTACCAATAACAGTAATAAAAGATTTAACTGTATTCATTAGTAACTAGATACAGTACATATTCCATTAGTTTAATTATGGGTAGTGTTCCAAGTGATTATTGAGTGAAATGAAAAAGTTATAGCAAGTCACAAACATGAGAATACTGCAGATACTGGAAATCCAAGCAACACACACAAAATACTGGAGGAGGAACTTAGCAGAACCAGGCAGTACATGGATGCTGTAAACAGTCAAAGTTTTCAGTCAGTAGCCTACCAGTCTACTAACTGACACCTTTGGGTGTTGAAACAAATCAGAGCACCTGAAGGAAACCACTTGTTTGTGTGGTGCAGGGAGAACTTGCAAATTCCACACAGACAGCAACTAAAGAAAGGATCAAATCCAGGTTACTGGAGCTGTGCAAGACCAACTTCAATTTCTATACTACAGTGCAGCCCAATTAATTATTTGAATTCAAGTTCCCTTATTAAAAGAAGTGATCAGAACTCGGATTGCTAGATCAACAATCCAAAATGCTGAACTATTTTTAAGTAACGTAATCATGCTAACAAACCCTGAAGGATTCTTTATAAACAACTTTTTTTTCTTTCCCTTTTCCCCTCCCAGAGAATTTTTAACTTCAGCTGGGGAAGTGCCACCAAACAGAGACGCAAGATACTGCAGTGTTGGAATATGAAGCAACTCAGTCTGCTGGAGGAACTCAGCATGTTTTACAACATTTGCTGAAGGAAAAATGAATTGATGATGCAAGTTTTCAAACTGAAACATCAATAATTTCCCTATGATATCACCCATCCTCCAAGAATGTTGCTCAACTGCTGAGTTGCCCCAGCAGATAGTTTGAGATGGTATTAAGTTGGATTTGCCAGCAACACTAGTTTTGCTAACAGTTTTATATTGCAATAAATACCCCACCTCCTAAAAATGTTTGCTCATGCGAAATTGACGCAGGATGCTAATTTTCCTCTAGGAAGTCTGGACAAGGCAAATCAAGAATCTCCACAACTACTACAACTTCTTAAAAGGATTTATAAGTGAGGTGATCAACTAGTGTCCCCTGATGACTAGGGGGAAGTGCAGCTAAATTCTTTAAGTAAGGACTCAACTCCTACTGGTGTCTATCAAGCCCTCAAGATTCAGCCAAATTTGGCCTGTTCAAGAAGGACCATCATGGACCTTGACTATTCTCTGATTGGTATTATCTGCAATTCCAAAAACATCACTTTTTAAAGCACCAATGTCTTGTAAGATTTTTGAATCTCCATAAATACTTCAAGCTATGCACCAGGGTTTCCCAACCTTTGTTACGCCATGGACTAATGCCATTAGGCAAAGGGTCTGTAGATCCCAGGTTGGGAACCACTGCTTTGGAGGGTCTCAACACAAAACACTGACTATCTCTTTGCCTTCAGCTTTTGTTTTGTCCTAGATTTTATTCTTGAAGACAAACATGCATGCAAGAACTAGACAGATTCTCAGCTGTGACTGAGTGATCTTGAGAATGGACAAGGAGAAATTATGCTTATCTTCCTGACTGGGGTGAGAGTAAACTTCTGGCCTTATGAGATTAAAGTGCATAGCCAGTTCTCTGAACAAAAATATTCAACATTTATGTAGAAGTACAAAAATTATATAACTATCTGGCTGACAGATTTTCTTTTTATATATAAAATGCAAGATTTCCAATTATAACAGTCACTATTTGCTGTAACTACATCTTTTCTTAAGTGTAAACTGGTTTCAGTAGAAGGGACATTTTCTCCTAATCCCATAAGAAAATACTGAACCTTCTAAGTTTACAAAATTATGCACTGATATTTCTCCGAGTACTAAACTACAGTCTTCAAATGGGTGAAAATAAATTAGACTTCTTAGGCAATTACCTCCCTCCTACAGAGACTAAACAATGATGTTTTTACATTCTCACATCTACGAAACAGCGAGAGCTCATATCCAGAACAACCATTTTTTTCGAGGAAATAGAACTATCAATTGACTACAAGGTGCTGTTACAGCAATCTTTTCAGAACTAGCTGTACCATTTAACAAAAGATTTCTTTCCACAATTAAGATATGGGTTATAAGTCTATATTTTGAAACAATTTAGCTCAGTTTATTATATTTTAAATGTTATATTCTATCATGAATTTAAAATACATTTTCAAAATGTATCAAAAAAATCTTCTGAACACCACAGAAAGGAACAAAATGTAAACAGGGACCTTACAGTAATTATTGCTTCAAGCTTTTCCAACATTCCAGCACATTATGCATTAATTTGCAGCACTACACAATTCATTCTACTCAGGACAGTTCAATTTCTGCTCAGTAATGTTGACTGGTTACTAAAGCCTGCTTTATAATGATCATATAGCTGCTACAATGAGAAACCTTTTAATGTTTTCTGAAATATTCCACTAAAGCCAATTTTGTTTTGGTTATGTTCGATGTGAGAGAACCTAGCATTAGACTAGACCTCGACCAATTTGAAATGTCCAGAACAATCACTTTACGAGTGAAGATGGCATTGCTAACAAATCCGTAAAGTTCTTTCTGCTTTTACCCCAACATAGCTCAACAATGTCACGAATATGGAGGATTTATTCAACTACACTTGCTGCTGTATCAATAACATTTCCCTTTTTTACACATCGAAATATCCTCTAGCTTCCAAATAAAGAGAACATTCGTGTTTAATTAATGACAGCTGTACCCCACTGGCCTAGACCCATGATCAGCTGGACTAAGACTGCCAAACTCGTTTCACATCGAACTTAAACCCTGCTGACCCAGAAGACTGTGAGCTCATTAGTCTGGCCTGCCTTTAAAATGAGTACAGGGTGAAATCTTCCTGTCTCAATTACTGCATAAACCAGCTCTGGGAAACAATTGCTTTGTTCAATATGTAATCACCAGTATTTTAATATCCCTGTACATCCACTCATAACAGGACTCTCCATGTGTGGATTCTGAGAAGATTATTACCAATTGCAAATAACCTGATAAAATCCATGCACTTTAGACTCCTGTAGCACAACAAAAAACTATGTACAATAACCATTAGTACTAGCAATTGCTCATGCATCCAGTAAATACAAATGGCTCTGATACACAAGAGGGTCATCAAGGGATAGAGAAAGCAGAACAGTGAATCAAGGGAATTGTTTATTGTAATCTCCCGGTTTTACTATCAACCAGTTCACAATTTTGTTTATCTTCAATTGCAAGAAACTTTAGTTAGAAAGCAAAACAGCTTGGAAAATTGACAATACCCAACCAGTGACCACTTTTGATACTTACTCTCCAACAGCTTGATGCTGCTTTTAAATATGACCATCTGCAATATTTGTAGAAAGACCGAAAACTCTCTGGTCCTAGACTCACCCACTATAGGAAACATGCCCTCTAATTTGGCCTTTCAATATTTGATGTGTTTTTAAATGAAATTCCCCCTCATTCTTCTACCTGCAAGTACAGGCCAAGGTCCATCAAACAAACCCCATTCACTAACCTTTTCATTCCCAGGATCATTCTCATGAATCTCCTCTCGACCCTGTCCAATGTCGGCACATCTTTTCTTAGATAAGGGGCCCAAAGCTGCTCACAATACTCCGTGCAATCTGACCAATGCCTTATAAAGCCTCAAACTTGTTTTTATATTCTAGTCCTCTCGAAATGAATGCTAACGTTACATTTACCTTCCTTACAACCAACTAAACCTGCAAGTTAACCTTTAGAGAATCCTGCACTAGGCCTCCCAAGTCTTTTTACATCGCTGATTTTTGAATTTTCTCCACATTTAGAAAACAGACAATGCCTTTATTCCTTCTCCCAAAGTGCATGACCATAAACTTTCCTACACTATATTGCATCTACCACTTTGCCCATTTCCTCAATCTGTCCAAGTCCTTCTACAGACTCCCTGGTTCGTCAACAATACCTGGCCCTCTACTTATCATCATCTCAGCTGCAAACCGGGTGACAAAGCAATCAATTCCATCATCCAAATCGCTGGCATATAACATGAAAAGAAGCAGTCCCAATACTGATCCCTGCTGAACACCACTTTTTGGCAGTGTTATGATCCCAGCCCCCCTCCTTTGTGAGAATCGCAAGAGCACCCATTGGGGGGGGGTGGTCAGTAGACCCAGGAAGTGAGAGAGAGAGAAAACGTGAAAAACTGCACGTCCCACTAGGGATACAGAATAAGATGCCAGCAACTATTGTCTCATGGAGACCACGTGAAAAGCCCTCGGGCAAGGTGGGCTGGTTGAGAGAGAGATTGCATCATCCCAACCTGATTGACACCTGCGACCCGGTGAGGAAGTATAAAGGAGAGTCTCAGGGGGACAGCCCCTTAGACGCACCCAGAAGACACGAGAGAGTGGTCCCGCAGCAGCGGGAAGCCATTCTGAAGGAAGCCACGTGCGTTAGATTCCGGGATTGGAATCTGTGGCTGGAATCACAGAAAACCGCTTTAACTAACATCGGGGAGAGGAGACCAATGCTCCCCCGATTTCACGGAAGATTCATCGAGACTCGGCAAGTTCTTTCTCTTCTCCCCCCAATCTCTCTCTCTCGGTCGCCCCACGTGAAACCCAGCGATTTTCAAAGGGCTGAGGCCGGCAGCCTTCTGAGTGACTTTTATATTTCCAACGGACAATCTGTTAACCACTAGACATCAGCAGAGCTCACTTCTTAATGATGATGATTAATATACCCGCGCTTTAGATTGAGTGTTGACAATGTGCACTATCTGAATGTATGTATTAACCCTACTTTTGTGTCCCTTTACGAATAAAATGTTTGAAAATAGTGACAACAGACTTCAACAGACCTCTCTAACTTTGCTGGTAAGTTATCCAGTTACGGGATACGTAACAACTTGGGTTTCTCGTCTCGGGATTTGACACCAAATTGGGAGGCCAGTGAATCGGGCTTGTAGTCCAAAAACTTGAATCTGGTTACGTGGGTAGCCAGACGGGAAACCAGCAAAGATGGACGTGGGGGAATTTATGGAAAACCCGACGGTGGGGGCGCTAGAGGCGGCCACCAAATCAGACTTGTTAAATTTAGCGAAGGGGTTGAACCTCACAGAAGTGAGGTCGTCCGTGAAAAAGCGGGAGGTACGAAGGGCCATAACCCAGTATTACATTGGGAAGAAGGTGTTTGCAGCTGAGGTATTGGGAGATATCCCTGAAGAGATACCATCAAGTGGGACGGTTCAGTTAGAGGTGGAGAAATTGAAGTTGGAACAGGAAATTAAGCTAAAAGAGCTGGAAGCGGCTAAGAGAGAGAGAGAAAGGCAAAGGCAGCATGAAATTTACCTAAAGAAGCTAGAAGCAGAAGAGAAAGAGAGGGAACGGGCCGAGAAAGAGAGGGAACGGGCCGAGAAAGAGAAGGAACGGGCCGAGAAAGAGAAACAGAGGCAACATGACCGGGAAATTGAGAAGATGAAGAACGAACGAAGAGATCAAGGGTTAGACCAAGCAGAGCGGTTTAATGTTAGTAGGGAGTTGAGATTGGTGCCCCCGTTCGAGGAGACAGATGTCGATAGCTATTTCTTGCCTTTTGAAAAGGTGGCAGTAAATCAGAAGTGGCCAAAAGAGCAGTGGGTGGCGCTGTTACAAAGTGTGTTAAAGGGGAAGGCCCAACGAGCATATGCGGCTTTGTCCCTGGGAGAGGGAGAAGTGGAGAATTATGATGAGGTAAAAAAGGTAATTCTCCGGACTTACGAATTGGTACCTGAGGCCTATAGACAAAAGTTTAGAAATTTAAGAAAAGGGTGGAATCAAACGTATACCAAGCTAGCCCATGAGAAGGGGGTGCTCTTGGACCGTTGGTGCACCGCGGAAAGAGTGGGCGAGGATTATGGGCGTCTCAGGGAGTTGTTTTTGATTGAGGAATTTAAAAGTTGTGTTCCGGAGGAGATCCGGGTGTACTTGAATGAGAAGCCGGATAAGTCCATTTCAGAATTTGCCAGGTTGGCAGACGAATATGCCCTAACCCACAAGACAAAGACTCCCTCGAATAAAGGTCCCCAGAGAGACCGTGGGAACGATCGAGAAAGTCCAACGAGTGAGGCCGAGGTTCCACCGGGAGCTAGCGGTAAGGTTGAGGGGGAAAGGCAAGACGGCCAGAGGGCTCCGGGTTTGACCTGTTTTAATTGTGGAAAGCATCTCGATGCTTTGCTCCAAGGAAGGAGATAGGAAGAGGGAAAACCACCGTCCCTATCGGGTGTGCCGTGGTAATCAGCAGATCGACCAGAGAGCCGAAGGTAGACAGAGTACGAGAGGGCTCTGGGAGTTGTCTGTCACACGGAACCGTGTCTGTGACGGAGGGAGACACCCCAGTTTCCGTACGAATCTGGAGGGATACGGGCTCTGAATTATCCCTGGTTAGCCGTAAGGTACTAGAATTTGGTCGGGAAACGGGCATGGTAAAGGTGGAAGGAATAAATAAACGGATAGAAATGGTGCCCTTATATAAGGTGATTCTGGATTGTGAGCTGGTGCATGGACCAGTTGAAATAGGGGTGCCCTCAGAATTCCCGAGAGCTGACGTGGACATCCTGCTGGGAAATGACTTAGCGGGGGTAAGGTTAGGTCAGCCATGCTGCCGACCTGCCGACCAGAGAGTGTAGTGGCCCCGTCCCTAGCGCCCAAGGACCATCTCGCCGGCGCGGTCACTCGCAGCCTGTCGAGAAAGAGAGCTGTGAACGAGAGCAGTTTAAATCTGGCCAGTTTTGATTTGGCCGAGACGTCTTTGCCGACCTTGTGCCACAAGGGTTCCGAGGGTGGTAAGACGAAGAGTAGTAATGTGAAAGGGGGTAAGGGAGAGGAGATAGATCTGCCTTTAGTTAAGAGAAAGGTCCTAAAGGTAGGAAATAAAGAAGAGAAACAGATAAAGCTGTTAAAAGGTCCAGAGTTGGACATGGATGATCTGTCTGGTTTGGCAGAATTGTTTGAAGAACTTGAGAGTTCTAAAGGTGTTACCGATAACGAGAGGAGGGCAGTCCTAGATGGAAAGGATACCCTTGCCTCGAAGGAGTCTGCGGAAAAGACCGAGGAGGTTGTTTCAGCTCACAGGGTTGCGCCTTCCCCGGGTGGGAGCTGCCCAGAGAGTAACTGGGAGGATCGGGGGAGGTTAGAATTTGAAAAAGGTACAGGTGTTGAAAGCCTGGAAGAGGCCAATGTCCCGTTTGAGTGTGTCCGAGATGGAGATGCCCGAGGGGCTGAACCTAGTAACGAAGCTCAGAAGAAGTCTGAGGTATCTGACCCAGTGGAACGGGGCGGGCGTCCTTGTGGGTCAGATGGCCTCGGTTCAGTGGGAAAAGGGTTAACCTTGGTAACCGGGGAAAGTGTGAGCTCCCCGGCGTCTGTACTCGAAGGAGTGTTCAAAGTTAATGCAGAATTTAAGAATGGGGGGGTGAGGATTGTTGGCGAAGGAAACGAAAAGTCTGCAGTTTCAAAATCGAAGGAAGAAATCTTAAACCTGGCAGATCGCTCACAGAGTGAGCCGGGGAATAGCGGGGCCCCCCACTCTATTGTTATGCTGGGATGGGGTGTGAAGAGGCCGCCTTCGACAGGCTACTTGAGTGAAGAGTTCGAATCAAACACCAATAGCCTGAAGGGGACTGATAAAAGGGCCAGTCCCCTGGGTAAAATCAAAGAGTTGGGTGGAAATGGTCTAAGTCTGGGGCCTGGTGTTGCTAAAATAACCCCAATGAGCGGGGCGGACGGGAGTTCACCACGCAAAACTACTCAAGTTCCCCACGGGGGGGCTCGCCGGAAAAGAGGAGACGGTTAATGGAGATGCCATTGTTAGACAGCCAGGCAGGTGGAACAGGTCTGCGCCAAAGCCTGTGAATAATAAAGACAGCCCTTTGGAGACCTGCTGGTTAAGTTAAACGACTGGAACGATTAGTATTCGCGTAAACTTTTGTAAATGTACCTAAGCTAAGGTCACACCTCCTTAGTTTTGTTGCTTAGAAAAAAAAATTAAATAGGTGGTTATTGAATTGAAGTCTGATGTACAGTTCGCAATGTTAAGATATGAGAGAAAGGGACACTGTAATCGTTAACTATTTAGATACTGACTTGAATGTATAACGGTAGTATTTTGTGAAAAGAAAAACTTGTGTACTGTGTTAGATCCAAAACTCTGGTAAGACTGTGGACCACTTTGTTTTAACTGCTGGTAAAACGTCTTTTAAGAGGGGAGGTGTTATGATCCCAGCCCCCTCCTTTGTGAGAATCGCAAGAGCACCCGTTTGGGGGGGGGGGGGGGGGGTCAGAAGACCCAGGAAGTGAGAGAGAGAGAAAACGTGAAAAACTGCACGTCCCACCAAGGATACAGAATAAGACAGAATAAGATGCCAGCAACTATTGTCTCATGGAGACCACGTGAAAAGCCCTCGGGCAAGGTGGGCTGGTTGAGAGAGAGATTGCATCATCCCAACCTGATTGACACCTGCGACCCGGTGAGGAAGTATAAAGGAGAGTCTCAGGGGGACAGCCCCTTAGACGCACCCAGAAGACACGAGAGAGTGGTCCCGCAGCAGCGGGAAGCCATTCTGAAGGAAGCCACGTGCGTTAGATTCCGGGATTGGAATCTGTGGCTGGAATCACAGAAAACCGCTTTAACTAACATCGGGGAGAGGAGACCAACGCTCCCCCGATTTCACGGAAGATTCATCGAGACTCGGCAAGTTCTTTCTCTTCTCCCCCCAATCTCTCTCTCTCGGTCGCCCCACGTGAAACCCAGCGATTTTCAAAGGGCTGAGGCCGGCAGCCTTCTGAGTGACTTTTATATTTCCAACGGACAATCTGTTAACCACTAGACATCAGCAGAGCTCACTTCTTAATGATGATGATTAATATACCCGCGCTTTAGATTGAGTGTTGACAATGTGCACTATCTGAATGTATGTATTAACCCTACTTTTGTGTCCCTTTACGAATAAAACGTTTGAAAATAGTGACAACAGATTTCAACAGACCTCGCTATCTTTGCTGTTAAGTTATCCAGTTACGGGATACGTAACAGCAGTCAACCAGAACAGACCCCTTTATTCCGACTCTGCCTCCTGTCAGTCAGCCAATGTTCTACCACGCTAATACTTTCCTATAAGACTCTTATTTTGTTAAGCAGCCTCACGTGCAGCACCTTGTCAAAGGCCTTCTGAAAATCCATGTAAACAACATCCTCTGACTCTCCTTTGTCTATCCTGCTTGTTATTTCCTCAAAGAATTCCAACAGTTTTATCAGGCAAGATTTCCCCTTAAGGAAACCATGCTGACTTTGGCCTTTTTTATCATATATCATATGCCAAGTATCCTGAAACCTCATCCTAAATAATGGACTCCAACATCTTCCCAACCATTGAAGTCAAGCTAACTTGCCTATAACAGTAACTTCCTCTCTTCTGCTTCCACCCCTACTTCAAAGTGGACTGATGTTTGAAATTTTTCAGTCCTCCGGAACCATTCCAGAATCTTGTGATTCTTGAAAAATCATTATAAATAACTCCACAATCTTTTCAGCAACCTCTTTCAGAACCCTGGGTTGTAGTCCATCTGTTCCAGGTGACTTATCCACCTTAAGATTTTTCATCTTCCCAAGCAGCTTCTCCTTAGTAATACCAACTACACTTACCTCTGTCCCCTTATCTTACACTCTTGAATTTTTGGCATACTGTTGGTGCCTTCCACAGTCAAAACTGATGCAAAAATACTTACTAAGTTCATATGCTATTTCTTTGTCCCTCATTACTACCTCTCCAGCAACATTTTGCAGTGGTCCAATATCCACTCTCACCTCACTTTTTCTTTTTATATATCTGAAAAAAAACCCTCATTTACCTTCATACTTCATCATTCTTCTCCTTATAGATGTTTTAGTTGCCTTCTGTTTGTTTTTAAAAGTTTCTCAATCTTCTAACTTCTAGCAATTTTTGCTATATTATATGCTCTCCCTTTTGATTATATGATTTCTTTCACTTCCCTTGTCAGCCACAGTTGACTCATCCTTTAAGAATATTTCTTCAACTTTAGGGTGTTTCTATCTTGCAACTTCTGAAATGCACCCAGAAATTCTAGCCATTGCTAGTATTCCCTTCCAATCAACTTTGACAAGCTCCTCTCTCGTGCTTCTATAATTCACTTTACTCCACTGTAATGGTGATACATCTGACTTTGGCCTCTCCCTTTCTTGCTGCAGGGTGAATTCTATCATACTACAATCACTGCCTCCGAAGGATTCCTTTAGTTTCGGTTCCCTCATAAAATCTAGGGACACAACACCTAATCCCAAGTTGCCTTTCCCTTCATGGGCTCAAACACAAGCTGCTCTAAAAAGCCATCTGGTAGGTATTCTACAAATTCCAACTTTTGGGAGCCAGCACCAATCTGATTTTCCCAATCTACCTGCATATTGAAATCCCAATCACTATTATAACATTGCTCTTTTTACATGTAATTTCTATCTCCCATTGTAATTTGTAGCCCACATCCTGGCTACTGTTCAGAGGCCTGTCAGGGTACTTTTACCCCTGCAGTTTTGTAACTTTACCTAATTCTACACCTTCCAATACTATGTCATTTCTTTCTAAGGATTTGATTTCATTTTTCAAGAAGGTTCTTTATTTCTCTAAAAGAGTCCAGTTTGGTTTGTTATAATCATTCCCTATAGTCATGTACTGTTAAAAATCGATTACAATGTATTTTTACACCCTTCTAAACCAAATGAAAGGAAGCAATATGGAGAAACAGCAGGAATAAAGACACATGGCAGGCTATGATTTAAATGGAAGAACTGACTTAATGTCAAGTCACATTATTTGTTTTAAATGCCCCATGAAGGATATTCAAATTATTTTACATCTATTTTAATGTGGGAAATGTGCGTGCAACAAGCTCCTGCAAATAAAATGATCAAAGCCTGAAGATATTTTTCAATAATGTTGGATAGGCGATAAATAATGACCAGGAAATATCTTTCTTCAAAAGAATTCTATGCAAGTGTACTTTTACTTACAGCTGAGAAAACAAAGCGTCAAAAGGCTGCTGATACTGCACAGTACTTCTTCTGTTAGGCTAGAGTTTGGGAGCAAACTCGAAAGAATTCTATGCAAGTGTACTTTTACATACACCTGAGAAAACAAAGCGTCAAAAGGCTGCTGATACTGCACAGTACTTCTTATGTTAGGCTAGAGTTTGGGAGCAAACTCTGGGGCGGAATGTCAAGAACGAAAGAGCCAAGCACTGTGTCACAGCTGACATCGTCTGTTGAGGGTCCCCGGGGAGATTACAGTGTTATCGAGCTAATTGAGAGATTCGAGGGTAGGGAGGATCCCACCCGTTAGTTATACAGATTCTCGTCCCCGGCCCAAATTCCAGCCAACCCCTCCCCACCCGTAGCGACGCGTTCCTCCGTTCCACTCGCCTGGTGCCAGGCCGGCCCCCCACCTTACCTGGTGCCGCCCACGTTCAGCTGGATGATCTCGCCAGCCGCTGCCGCCGCGAGGTTGCTACAGTTCCCTGCCATTCTCGCCCCCACGCCACTCAGCTGAGCCCAGGCTCGGTGAGCGGAGCTGCTGCTCTACATCACGATCTCCCCCGCAGGCATCTCACAGAGGCCCGGGCCCAGCTGCAGGCGCTCGGCCGCACCCCCACGCCCGCCCGTTCGCCGGGCGCAGTCGCGTCACAGCGCCCCGGCCGCTCGAGCAGACACACTGCACCTCAGCTGGTCGCCCACCAGCCTTCGCTTCCCTTCCCATTTGAAACTTCAGCAGACGTCTGTATTTTCACAAGCACAAGAGGATGCTCTATATTTCTGTATCTGCGTTGCTTCATGACCATCGTTTTAATCCCAGTCTATATTATTTGTATGGGACTTTTTCTCCTGATTGAAAATATACCAACATTTATGTTTGTAAAGTAATGGAGAGTAAAATTGCTGTGTAATAACGACATCATCGCGATATTGCAGCGTGAAAGTAGTTGTAAATTTGTCAAGTATAACTTTTAATACATTGGTTTACCAGATACTGATAACATGGGCAATGACCTTCAATTCAGTAAGAGTGTAAAATTCTGACATTGTCCTGTGTACTGTAGCGTAACAGTAATTGTAAATATATCAGGTATAACTTTTAATGTTTTGCCAGACATTACTGAATATGGGTGTAAATTGCTATGTAATAGTAAAACTAAAGAACTAATTACAGTACTGATTTCATGAAGGGAAAGGAGAGCAATTATCCCTGGGGGATCAGCAGTTTTTAATTCCTGAGCATTAACAGATCAGATGACCCGTCCTGGACTCAGTCCATAGATGCATAGTCCAAGGAAGGTGCATCAGTTTAACTTTTTTCGGAGACGAAGAAGGTTTGGAACGCTACTGAACACCAACTAACTTCTACAGGTGCACTGTTAAAATTATCCTGCTTGGTTGCATCATGGGCTGTGATGGCAATTCTAAAGAACAGGAAAATAAGAAGCAGCAGTGAATTGTGAACTCAGCCCAACACGTCACAGCACATCTCTCCCCACCATGGGAAGTACCTATGTGAGATGCTGCCTGCAAAGATTGCCACCATCCGGGCCATGCCATCTTCTTGCGGCTGCCATTAGGCAGCTGGTAGAGTAACCTGAAATCCCACACCACCGGGTTCAAGGACAGGTGCTTCCCTTCCACCATTTGGCTTTTGAACCAGCCTACACAACCACAAATGCGATCACTAACTCAGTATAGCAATCATGACCACTTTGCCCTAGATGGATTTTCTTGTGTTATAATTGTATTCTTTCTTGTTAAAATTGTTTTTAATCTATGCTTATGGTTTTGTCTAATGAATGGTGCATATCTGATGCTCTGCGCCTATGACAATGCTACAAATAAGTTTTTTTATTGCAGTGTATATGTGTACTTGGACAGCTGGCAATACATTTGACTTTGACACTGTCCTGATGCTGTACTGTGAATGTAATTTTAAACATAGCAGTCATAACTTTTAATGTGTTGTTGTACCAAACATGAGCATCTTTTGATCATTAACTTTCAATAAATAAAGTCTGACATTTTCCCAATACCACTGTGTGAATATAATTGTAAATATATAAGGTATAATTTTAACATTGTTGCACCAGAGGCAACCATCTGTTGAATATTAACTTTCAATACAATAGTCTTCATTGGTAAATGCACCGCTTTCATATAAAAGCTCACAACAGTGTGGAAGGACCTCACCAGCTAATACTACTCACCCATTCATCAGTACCCTGTGCCCCATCTGTGTAAGAGTTGATGGTTCCCAAATTGGCCTCCATTGCAACTCACATAGCCAGAGTGGAATCAATGCATCCTTTTTCCTCACATACTGCCTAGGAAGTAAAAGAAAGACTATTCTCAGTATGCAGAACACTGAAGAGTTCACAGATAAGGAGTTCAGGAAGTGGCTAGCTAAGGAAGTTACAAGGCAGTGATCAAGTGCAAAGACAAGTGCAAGTATGTGTTCTGAAAAGACGGATGATGGAAAAGTTGAAAAATAAATTTATTATCCAAGTACATATATGTAACCATATACTACCTTGTGATTTATTTTCTTGCATGCAATTACAGAAAAAAACAAGGGCTGACAGTCAGCATTATCATAGCTGACATATCACATTAGTGAGATATGTAAATATCAGCTAGATCAGCCATCTGTCCTTTTATCTAGAATGACTGGAAGTATTTCTCAGGGTACAATTATCATGGAGATAACTGAAGAGCACACAGAAACACAGCAAAGGAGCATATGCAAAAAGAGGAAGATTAGGTTGTGGTTTGGCTGGAGACATTACTATTAGAATGTATGAACTGAGGGAACATATGAACTAATTGAGCCTGCTCCACTGTTTAAAAAGATCATAGTTGATGTTTCACAATCATATCTACCTGCAAAAGCTGTTGAGGTCTACTAGTGCCATAAGTTACAGATGAAGATCACATACAAAGATGTTGCAAAAATCTAATGGGATATATTAATCCAGTGGAGTCAAATGTTTCTAGAGTTGCAAGTTTAGAGCATCAATCAAGATCAGGACAGCAAATATGAGATCCGTCACAAAGATACAATTTCCAAATCTTCATAAATTGAATATTGTGGAACGTTTAATGTGTGGTGAATGGCAAATGAAAGAATTCCGATGAAACCGTTTGATATACCAGATAATGGTAAAGGAAGTGGACAGTACTGATTAAACATATGAGGCAATTTTATTCAGGAAGTGGACAGTACTGATTAAACATATGAGGCAATTTTATTCAGGACATGGTTCTACAATACAAGCAGAAAACAAATCCCTTCAGAAATTGTAATGGTGGCCAAGACTATGAAGCTAGCAAGTGGGTTCAGGAAGATCATATGTTTGTTTCTCTATGGGTTAGCTTGGCACAATGGCACAGATAGGAGAGCTGATCCCTCACAGCTGTGGGAGTGTGAGCTTGGTTTCCTCCTACATCTCAAAAATGTCAGGGCAGGAAGGTTAATTTGCCACTATAAATTGCCTTAGTGTAGGCGGATGTCAGAATCAAGGGGAGATGATAGGAATGTGGGGAAGACAAATTAGGAGGGAAATTAGTGGAGAATGGGTTTGCTTCTTGCACCAGCATAGACTCGATGGGCTGAACAGCATCCTTCTAGGTCATAGAAATATGGGTAAACAAATGAAGATGTTGCATTCTGATGATGGTGATGAAGCAAAGCATATGTTGGCAATTTCTGATGCTCTCATGAAGGCTGCTAAAAGTTTCGGGAAAAGGCCCAAAATGCAAAGTAACATACTAACCAGAGAATTAGGCCAGCAGGAGATGTCCCAAAGTGAATGATAGTCCATTACAACAACTG
The DNA here is from genome assembly GCF_030144855.1 of Hypanus sabinus. NCBI lineage: Eukaryota > Metazoa > Chordata > Chondrichthyes > Myliobatiformes > Dasyatidae > Hypanus > Hypanus sabinus. The sequence continues at coordinate 45,201,723 of NC_082717.1, forward strand.
AAGGTAAAACTTAGAGAGTAGCTTTGCACTTTATTTTTCAGAGCAATGGGAATCTTTGCAATCCTTGATAGCAAGAGATTCAAAGTTTATAATCTGTTCAGACAGTATTACACAGCCAGTTCACTGGAGTTTTGAGACAACTATTCCTCAAATCCACAGGCAATGAGATGAAAGGCATTGATTGGAAGCAGTAGCAAAGCAATTCAATTTTTGGCACAGGTAATGAGACACGGAAGATGAAACTGCATAAGTTCTGAAGAGGAGCTCTGTGCCTACAAATAATTCTATTGTTGACATAATTTCAAAACAAGCAGATATGGAGCTGGGTGTTTTAAGATGGTCTTACATCCAAATGTAGAGGCAAATTGAAACACTGAAGAATCTGTGAAGGCTGTTGTAATTGCTATGAATTTATTAATGTCAGCCTAGGGCTCAGGAGAGCTTGAGATTGATGAGATGGGCTGAAAATACCAATGGGGATGATCCAGAAAGGGCAAGTCAGAGGAATTAATTTTCTGACTTTTGAAGTAAGAAAGACAAAATATTTTTTGTGTTAGGAAAGAATTAAAATTTCACATAACATAAAAGCAGAAGGACAATTATGGAGAGCTTTAATAAGCTACCAAAGTAGAAATTCTTGTGATTGTACAATGTATAATGGATCCATGAATTCAAGGTATAACTTCAGTAGTGATTGATGACCTTTAGGAAAGCCTTTGACCATATATGTGTGGAGATTTATTTAAACTGATGCAGAAGATTAACATTTCTCCAAAACCCCTTGGCATGATGAAATCTTTCCATATTAAAATGAAAAGTACTATTTAGTCTTGGAGCTTTTCAGATTATATGGCAGGGTCAAGCATTTGGGATCTTTTAAGCCCTCCTGCTCACACATGACTCTATGATGGCCTCAGAAGGATCGTATCTCCATGCAAGGTCAAATAAAAAATTATTCAAATTCTCCTGGCTCAGAGTAAAAACTTAAGTGCATATTTTTCTTCCAATGAGTTAATGCTGACAGACAAAATATTCCCATGTGTGGCAGGAATTTCAGTTTACCATTAATTAGTACAAGATCGGTGTAACGATGTGCAAGATGTTGTTGAACTCCTCCAGCAACACAGGTTATCACTATGTTTACTGTATATACCTACAATCCACCATGACTGAGAATCTTACACTGAATAGAAATGCCCAGAGCTCAATAATGATTACTGCCAGCATCACAACCAGACATCATTCAGATTCTCCCGCTCTTCAGCTTGTCACAGCCCTCCCCTTTTCACTGCTCCACACCCTCCCCATCTTACCCTGCAACAAAAAAAAACTTCATTTCCAACTTTTTGTAGGTTATCCGAAAGATAATGAACCTGAAACCTTGACTTGTTTTCTTTCTGCATGACTTGCTATGTATATCCGGAATTTTCGGCTTATATATAATGCTACTGCAGAAAAATCATATTCTCCAGATTCTAATTCATTTATCACAAAAAAACATTCGGTGAAATACATTGCTTGTGTTAACAACCAACAAAACGTTCTGGGAGCAGCCTGCAAGTACCTCCATACCTCCTGGCACCAATGCAACATGCCTACAATATTCAGCAGAATAACAGTAATGTTCAGAAAAACAAGTGCCATTCCTCCCTCCCATTAATACACACACACAGTCATCTAACCTCAGAATAGGCTGGCCCTCCAGCCCCTATTGGACTCACAGTTGTCGTCCAATGGATTTGCAACTTAGAGCTTTGACAATTGGTCCTCAATTATAGGGCATTTCCTGTCAGATACTTTGGATTGCATACAGGAGAGAGTGTTCAAAAGAAGTAAGTGGGGGCAGCTGGGGCATTCTGTGCACCACTGTTCCCGAGGAGATGTTGGATAGCAGAGACAGAGAGAGAGCTCAAAAGAAGTGAGCACGGAAAGTTGGGATATTCTGCATGTCACAGTTCCCGAGGAGATGATGGATTGTGTATTCGGCAAGGGCCGATAAAAAAAAAGTTAGGCCATTGTGGGAGTGGGCCAGTGTCAAAGTGGGGAGCTCAGACTTTGACTCATATGTGCTTCGCTGTGGAAAGATGAAGGCTGTAGGTAGTTTTTTTTGTTTAATTTCCTTCTCTGTTTTTTATTGCACAGTTATAGCAGTGCAGATGCCAGACAGGATAGTAGAATATTCTTCTTGTGGGATGTGGGAAGGCAGGGAGACCTCCGGTGTCCTTAATGACTACACCAACAAGAAGAGCACCCAGACCATGTTAAGGAATTGTACCCGGAACTGGAGGAATTCCAGATCACTCAGGAGGCTGAGGGGTTCATCAAAAGGACATACAGGGAGGTAATTACACCCAAGGTGCAGGACATAGATAACTGGGTGACCGTCGGGAGAGGGGAAGGATGCCCCTGCGGCCATTCCCCTCAACAACAGGTACACTAGTATACGTCATCCAGTTTAGGGATGACCTAGCAGAGGAAAGCCACAGAGTCCATGTCTCTAGCACTGGGTCTGGCTCTGTGACTCAGAAGGGGCAGGGGGAGAAGAGGAATGCAGTCGTTACAGGGGATTCCATAGTTAGAGGAGCAGACAGGAGATTCTGTAGATGTGAAAGAGACACCCAGATAGTATGTTGCCACCCAGATGTCGGATCAAGTCTACAGCATTCTAAAGACGGAGAATGAGCAGCCAGAAGCCGTGCTACAAATTGGTACCAGCAACATAGGTAGGAAAAGGGAGGGGTTCATGACAAGAGAATACAGGAATTGGTGCAGGAGGTAGGGTTTCATATTTCTGGATCATCAGGGTCTCTTCTAGTGAATATGTGACCTGTACAAAAAGGATAGGTTACGCCTGAACCCAAGTGGGGGGTGGTGAGCAATATCCTTGTGGGAAGGTTTACTAGAGCTGTTGGAGAGGGTTTAAACTAATTTCATATGGGATGGGAATCGGAGTGATAGGGCTGAAGATGTAAAGGGCGTTGAATACAGGACTGAAAGTTTTATACAGTTTTTAAATATGTGCAGTATCGGGAATAATGTAGATGATTGAAAGGACATGCAGGTAGGCAGAAGGGGTGGTGCGGCTCTGCTGGTAAGAAACAAAATCAAATCCTTCGAAAGAGGTGACATAGGTTCGGAAGATGTCAAATCCTTTCTGGTAGAGGTAAGAAACTGCAAGGGTAAAAAGACCCTGATGGGAGTTATATACAGGCCCTTGAACAGTAAAACAGTTTGGGGGAGTGTACAAACTTTAAAAATGGGAGATAGAAGAGGAATTCAAAAAAAACAATGTTAAGGTAGTCATGAGAGAATTCAATATTCAGGTATATTAGGTTGGTGCTGGATCCCAAGGGAAGCCATTGCTAGAATGCCTTTTCGATAGCTTTTTAGAACAACCTGGGGTTGAGCCCATTAGGGAAATGCCACTTCTGAATTGGGTGTTCTGGAATGAACCACATTTCATTAGGGAGCTTAAGGCAAAGGAACCCTCTGGATCCAGCGATCATAAGGAGATAATGTCAGATGTAGCAGCATTACAGTGAAATAAAGGAAATTACAGAGGCATGGGAGAGGAGCTGGCCAAAGTTGATTGGAAGGGGACACCAGTAAAGATGGTATCAGAACAGCAATGGCTAGGGTTTCTAGGAGCAACTTGGAAATCACAGGCTATGGAAGATGAAGAAATATTCCAAAGGGAGGATGAGGCAACTATGGCTGACAAGGGATGTCAAAGACAACATGAAATCAAATAAGAGGGCTTGTAATACAGCAAAAATTAATGGGGAGTTAAAAGATTTGGAAACTTTAAAAAAGGCAACTAAGAAATTTATAAGGAGAGAAAAGATGAAATACAAAGGTAAACTAGCCAATAATATAAAAGAGGATACCAAATATTTTTTGAGATATTTAACAAGTAAGAGTGAGGCATAAGTGGATATTAGACTGCTGGAAAATGACACTGGAGAGGTAGTAATGGGGGACAAAGAAACGGTGGATGAACTTAGTAAGTATTTTGCATCAGTCTTCACTGTGGAAGACACTAGCAGTATGCTAAAGTTTTGAAAGTGTCAAGGGGCAGAAGTGAGTGTAGTTGCTATTGCTCTGGAGAAAGTGCTTGTGAAGCTGGAAGGTCTGAAGACCTATAGGTCACCTGGACCAAGTAGACCCAGGGTTCTTAAAGCGGTAGATGAAGTGATTGTGGAGGCATTAGTAATCATCTGTCAGGAATCTCCAGATTCTGGAAAGGTTCCAGAGCACTGGAAAATTGAAAATATCACTCCACTCTCTAAGAAGGAATGGAGGCAGAAAAAGGAAAACTATTGCCTGCTTAACCTTACTTCAGTGGTTGAGAGAAGTTGGAGTCCATTATTAAGGACGAGGCTTCAGGGTACTTGAAGGCATATGATTAAGTAGGCCAAATTCAGCATGGTTTCCTTAAGGGGAAATCGTGCCTGACAGATCTGTTGGAATCCATTGAGGAAATAACAAGCAGGATAGACAAGGGAGTCCAAGTGGATGCTATATAGTTGGAATTTCAGGAGGCGTTTGAGCCCGTGGTATTACAAACAAGATATTAGTATAGATGGAAAATTGGCTGTCTGGCAGGAAACAAAGTGTGAGAATAAAGGGGGCCTTTTCTGGTTGGCTGCCGGTGACTAGTGGTGTTCAGGAGGGGTTGTTATTGGGACCACTTCTCTTCATGTCACAAGCCAATGATTTGGATGATTGAACTGATAGCCTCATCACCTGGTTTGCAGACAATACAAAGTTGGGTGGAGAGGCAGGCAGGGTTTTTTTTGTATAGGATATGATGGATAAGCAGGAATAGGGCACTAGGATGGCCAAAGAAGGAAGGATAAAGTGTAGATTAGGGTGTGTGGGTGAATGGGTAACAGATTTATAATGTAAGTCTATCGTCTGATCCACACCCCGGAGCAGAAAGTGGCGGTAATGCACCACAAAGCTGGGTGCCAACCATTGTAAAACAAGAAGAAGAAGAAGAAGAAGAAGCGAGGCAGGCTGTGTTAAGGAAGCAAGGAGTCTGTCGAAGAATTTAGACAGATTTGGAGAATGTGCAAAGACATGGCAGATGGAATATAGTGTAGGAAAGCATGTGATCATGCACTTTATAGGAGAATGAATAAAGGCATAGAATATTTTTTAAACAGACAGAAAATTTTAAAAAAATCAGAGTTGCCAAGGGATTTGCGAGTTGTGTAGGATTCCATAAAGGTTAACTTGCAGATTGAGTTGCTGGTAAGGAAGGTAAATGCTATATTAGCATTCATTTCAAGAGGATTAGAATATAAAAGCAAGGCTTTATAAGGCATTGGTCAGACTGCACTTGTAGCATTGTGAGCAGTTTTGGACTCATTATCTAAGCGTAATGCACTCGTTAAGATTTCTACTGCTATGCTGTGAGGTATTTTATTTTAGCAGTTTTCTGTATAAGTAGAGTGTCTTGCTGGTAAGAGTGTTTTGGTTTTGGCTAAAGATAAGGAGCCATGTTGCCCAACTTATAAATGTTGTGTCAGCCAATCAGGAGTGGGATGGCATCGAATATTCTCATGAGCTGGGTGGGAAGAGTTTTCTTGTGAAGGACAATAGTCTGGTTTGGGGTCTTTTTCAGGAGTGTGGGGAGAAAAGCACCAGGGAAGATGCCTGGTGGGGAGACCCTATTGCAAGGGGTGCTTCGTGAGGTGGAGAGTTCCAAGAAGGGAAGTTCTACCTATGGTTGGTGAGAAGAATTCAGCACTGAAAGTAAAGCTATTACCAGCTACTACAGAAATGAGCTCTAAAGTTTAGGTGCACATTTAGACTGGTTTAACTGTAATGGGCCCTTTTACTTTTTTTTCTTTTTCTGTTAACTGTTTGATCAAGTTGAAAATTGGTTAATATACTTTCTTTATAATGTTATGATGGTGAACGATCTGTCATTTTCTGGGTTACCAATAACTGTGTATGGACAGTATTTACACAACATTTGCTCAAATCAAGGTTAATTTAATTGAACCATCCTGATGTTTCTGTTTGGTTGAACCCCAAATCATGGCTACCCTAGACATATATTGCTTATGAAAGGAAGCCTTGTCCATGCTGTGACATGTGGCTACTAGCAGAGTTAGCTAACCAGCTGAGTTCATTCTTTGGGGCACTCCTCTGTTTTTGTGGATGTCTATGAAGGAAAAGAATTTCAGGATGTGTATTGTACACATTTCTCCGGCATTAAACGCACCTATTGAACCTGTTGAGGTTGGTGTACGAGCCTCATTGAGAGTGCTGCATAAGAACAGATGTGCTGGCATTAGAGAGGCTCCAGGGAATGTTCATGAGAATAAGTTGGTAATGTAAGTGTTAACATGCGATTTGCTGTTGATAGCTCTGGGCCTGTATTCGCTGGAATTTAGAAGAATGAGGGGGGATCCCATTGAAACATTTAATATTAAAAGGCCTGTAGATTGGATGTTGAGAGGATGTTGGAGAGCCTAGGACCAGAGGGCACAGCCTCCGGATAGAGGAATGCCCTTTCAAAACAGAGATGTGGAGAAACTTCTTTAGCCAAAGGGTGGTGGATTTGTGGAAATTGTTGACATACAGCTGTGGAGGCCAGGTCGTTGGGTGTACTTAAGACAGAGATTGATAGGTTCTTGATTGGACATGGCACCAAAGGTTACGGACAGAAGGCAGGAGAATGGGAGTGAGAGGGATAATAAATTAGCCATGATGCAATGGCAGAGTAGACTAGATGGGCTTAATGGCATAATTCTGCTCTTACACCTTGTGATCTTATAGAATTCCAGACTTCCCATCGACCTTTGGGCTTTGATCTTTGATATCGATCCCACCACTCACTGATAGTGCACACGTTACTGCCATTTTCCTTATTTTACACTTGTATCCATGCTTAAATAATACATTTTATTTGTTACAAAGTAATTTAGGACAACATAAGTCAATGAAAATGTAATTGCCTTTCAGGTTTGTACTTCTTTTTGTTAATGTAAAGCCCAGGAACTTAATAGCCAAACAACAACCCACCACAGAATTTTCTTGAAAATATTATCATGTGCATTGCACTTTGATGCTTCAAAGATCTTAGGATTCCATGAAATCAATAGTTTGACATTGCAAGCATCAAAGGTAGTGCTATCAAATCCAGAATTTCAAAGCCATGTCATGTCATATCTAAAATCAGTAAAGCAAAATGTTATATTCTTCGTAGCTGTCAGATATATAAACTGGTATAGAAAAGAAATAACAATTTTTCAATTAACTGTTGCCAGCTGAATACATAAAAAACTGATGCAACTTTTAAACACTTTTTTATATAGTTAAACTCAGATTAAGTTACAGTTATTGTTCACAGACATACACAGGATAATTTGTTATAATCTATATACAATATGGAGCACTAATATATCCATTAGACTTTTGCCACTGGGAGACACTTCAATTTTGTGCCTGACCAAAACTTGACTATGTGAAATGATAAAATATTTTAAAAAATGCAGGTGCTAGAAATCTAACAGAAAAACAGAAAATTCAGGAAATATGCATCAGGTCAGGCCATATCTGTAGCAAGGGAGACACAATAAATTACCAAAGGGTCTATGGCCTGAATTCTTTCTCTTTTCACAGGTGTGGCCTGTTTCCAAGGTTTTCTGATTTCATTTGTGAGATGCTAAGGCCTAAAAATCTTTTAAATTTGGGATTAATGATCTGGGTAAACAAGAATTTTGTCCCCCAATTTTAGCCCAAAGCTTTAAACTGGTATACATTGATCCTTGAGCCATCCACTGATGGAAAGAGTTTCCCTCTAATAATACCATCTTAATGCTGGCAAAGGGATTAGTGTAGATGGCAAAAATGTTGGCATGAACATGGTGGGCTGAAGAGCCTCTTTCTTTGCTGTACAACTGTGACCTAGCCATGATCTTGCAATCTTCTGTCAAGTCTCTTCTCAATTTTCTCCTTTGTCAACCTCTAGGTGAATCTCTCAAATATGGAATCTTTCCATTGAGTTTTTTCTCTATGCCCTTTAGGACTTTTTCATCACCCTCAAAGTAAGGCACAAAGAAATATACAACTTCAGCTGTGATTTTACCCACATTTGGCACAGGCTCAACACAGCTAATGCAATGTTTTCAAATATCCAGAAGATGGTGCTCACTGATCAACTGCATACTCTGTGAGATAATTGCAGGACCCTGCTGAAATTATTGCAAGTTAATTAATAATGTTTTCACATTACAATACATTTACAAGGAATACAAAGAAGACTGTGATTTTGATCCAATGTCTCTATTACTTGTACCTTTTTTTGTTTCAGTAACAACAGAAGTGATCAAATGATATTTTAAAACAAACTTTAGGCCTACTACCTTCCTGTACTCATAAACAGGAAGCTGTTCCTCTTGTGTGTTGAATTGTATCTTAGTGCTAAGCTTAATTGCCAATGGCCTGAAATAATAAATTATGGTTGAGTGCCATTACTGATAACAGTCACCAAGTTAATTCAACTATGTCAATACAAAGTATGCTATGATACAGCTTAAACCATTTAGAAATCCAATATCATCTGAATCACAGATGTGGTATTTTCTGATGAAGGGTTTTGGCCCAAAACATTGTCACTACCTCCTCCCATAGATGCTGTCTGGCCTGCTGAGTTCTGCCAGCATTTTGTGTTTTTATTTTTTGTGGTATTTTCATGTGCATTTTGGAATCCAATTGTAAAAGCATTTTGCTGCACAGTAGAGTTTTCATCAGGCAACATAGTCATAGAGGCATAGAAACAGGTCCTTCAGCCCTTCTAAGCCAAGCTGAAACAGTTAATCTGTCTACTCCCATTGACCTGCACCAGGATCATAGCCCTCCATAGCCCTACTATCCATGTCCCTATGCAAACTTCTCTTAAATGTTGAAATCGAGCTTGCATGCACTGCTTTTGCTAGCAGCTTCTTCCACACTCTCACGACCCTCTGAGAGAAAAAGTTACCTCTCATGTCCCCCTTAAACGTTTTCACCTTCACCCTTAAACCATGACCTCTTGTTATAGTCCCACTCAATTTCAATGGAAGAAGCCTGCTTGCATTTACCCTGTCTATATCCTTCATAATTTTGTATATCTCTATCAAATCAATCTTGTAATTTTCAAGGAATGAAGTCCTAACTTATTCAGTATTTCCTTTTAACTCAGATCCTCCAATCCCAGCAGCATGTTTGGTTGTGCAAATACAGCATGTTCGCTTGATTCAAATTGTCCTTTTCAATTGCAAAGCATGAGAAATAAGGTAGAAATCAGTTCATTTTAACCAATGCGCTTATGATACATTCACACTTTTCCATCTGTTTCACAACTTGTTTGTACATTTTGCTGAAAGTGGCTCCTGTATTCTCAACTGACAGCATACTTACAAACATGTGAATGTATGAATTGGGAGCAGGAGGAGATCATTTGACTTCTTACCCCTGATATGCCATTTAATAAGATCATGATTAACCTGATCATACTACCTTCTCTTCATTCCCAACTACCATTTGTATCCTTCTACTCTATTCCTTATTGAGTATTTATCCACCTCTACCTCAAAAATAATTAAGGAAATTGTATCCGACATCCCCTGAAGAAAAAAAATCCATCCCTCTGGAAGAGAAAAAGTTAATTTTATATGGATGACAGCTTTTTTTAAAAATACTGATATCTAGGTCTAGATTCACCAAACTGCACCCTGCTAAGATCAAACAGGATTTTATACATTCCAGTCTAATCCTGTCCCAATCTTCTGAACTCTGGCAGATGGAAGCATAGGTCAATTGACTACTCTTCTTAAAACAAAAGTTCAAAGTAAATTTATTATCAAAGTACATAAAGTATATGTCATCACCTTATACAACACAGAGATTCATTTTCTTGTGGGCATACTCAATAAATCCATAATAGAATAATAACCATCATAGGATCAATGAAAGAGTGCACCAACTTGGGTTTTCATCCATTGCGCAAAAGGCAACAAACTGTTCAAATACTTGTAATACCCTGGTTAAAAACATGTTTTATTGTGTTATTACAGTTCTGCTGTCGGGTATTTTATTTTTTGCAGCTTTTCCGTAAAACGTACTATTTTGTTTTCTGTTAAGATAATGAGTTATTTGACTCGCTTGGGAATGTTGTATTAGAAATCAGGCTTCTCTTGATAACATTCTGGCTAATGGGATGCCATGGAATATTCGAGAGAGATTGGTGGCATTAACATTTCTAAGAGAACAGGGGTTTGTTTTGTCTCTTTGGCTAAGGTTGGGAGAGGAATGATGTGTGGAGAGGAGTACAATGGAATACACTCATGGAACCCTGTCCGTGGGACAGATGCCATTGTAAGAAATTCTTTGTGCAGACAAACGGTTCCATGGTGGAAGTACCAATACTTCTGAGTTAGTCAGTTAGCTTCAGGGAAAGTTCAAATTGCGGCTGGTTCTTTTTAAGTAGAAATTGGGTTCAGCATCATGAGTAATTAAAGCGAAGCATATAACTACACAGAAATGAGCTTCAATGTTTATGTGCGCATTATAGACTGGTTTAAGCATAATGGGTCCCTTTTCTGTTAACTGTTTGTTACAATTGAAATATTTGTAAATATACATCCACTTTAAGTTTATGCTGGTGTAAGTCCTATTATTTCCTGGCAAATGATAACTTTTGCAGGGGGCAGTATTTATATAGCATTCGCCATAATTTTCGTTGTCTTAACAGAACAATCCATCTTTCCTGTTTGTGTTGAACCTGAATCATACTGGTCCTAGATATGCGTTGTTTATTGGAAATGGCCGTTTCTCTGTTACCTATGCATTGCTGAGTCACACAACTGTTAGTCAAAGATAACTAACAAGCCTAATTAGTTATTAGCAGCTGTGAAAGGGTTGCATACAAAAAGAAAGAAATAATAATAATAATAAAATATAAATAATAACCAATATCAGGAACATGAGATGAAGAGTCCTTGAAAGTGAGTCCATAGGTTGTGGAAACATTTCAATTAGACAGACAGACAGACAGACAGACAGACATACTTTATTGATCCAGAGGGAAATTGGGTTTTGTTACAGTTGCACCAACCAAGAATAGAGTAGAAATATAGCAAAATAAAACCAAAAATAATTAAATAATAATAAGTAAATTATGCCAAGTGGAAATAAGTCCAGGACCAGCCTATTGGCTCAGGGTGTCTGACACTCCGAGGGAGGAGTTGTAAAGTTTGATGGCCACAGGCAGGAATGACTTCCTATGATGCTCAGTGTTGCATCTCGAAGCAAGTTCAAGAGCCAGATGGTTGAAGGGTAATAAATGTTCTTGAATCTGGTGGTGTGGGTCTTGAGGCTCCTGTACTTTCTTCCTGATGGCAACAGTGAGAAGAGTGTTCCTGGGTGGTGGGGTCCCTGACGATGGATGCTGTTTTCCTGTGACAACACTTCGTGTAGAGGTGCTCAATGGTGGTGAGGGATTAACCCATGATGGACTGAACTGTGACCATCACTTTTTGTGGAATTTTCTGTTCACGGGCATTGGTGTTTCCATACCAGACTCTGACACAGCCAGTCAACATCAATATAAGTTAGTCAAAGTTTTAGATGCCATGCCAAATCTTCACAAGCTTCTAAGGAAGTAGAGGCACTGCTGTGCTTTCTTTGCAATTGCACGTATATGCTGGATCCAGGACAGGTCCTCTGAAATAATTACACTGAGGAATTTAAAGTTGCTGACCCTCTCCACCACTGATCCTCTGATGAGGACTGACTCATGGACCTCTGCTTTCCTCCACCTGAAGTCAATCATCAGCTCCTTGTTCTTGCTGACATTAAGAGGCTGTTGCTGTGGCCAGATTTTCATTCTTCCTCCTATAAGCTGATTTATCTACACATTTGTTTTGGCCTATGACAATGGTGTCATCAGTAAACTTGAATATGGCATTGGAGCTGTGCCTAGCCACACAGTCGTAGTTGTAAAGTGAGTAGACAGGTGCCTAAGCACAGAACCTTGTGGTACACTTGTGCTGATGGAGATTATGAAGGAGATGTTGTTGCCAATCTGAAATGACTGGGATCTGCAAGTCAGGAAATGGAGGAACTAATTACATAAGGAGGTATTGATGCCACGGTCCTGAAGACTATTGATTGGCATTGTATGCTGGGCTGTAGTTGATAAAGAGCATCTTAATGTATGCACCTTTCCTGGCCAGATATTCTAGGGTTAAATGACGTGCCAATGAGATGGCATCTGCTGTGAACCTGCTGCTCCGGTAGGCAAATTAGAGTGGATCCAAGCAGCTTCTCGGACAGGAGTTGATAAGTTGCATCACCAACCACTCAAAGCACTTCATCATTGTGGATGTAAGTGCTACTGCATGATAATCAGTGAGGCAGGTTACCATGTTCTTCTTAGACACTGGTATAAGTGAAGCCTGCTTGAAGCAAGTGGGTACTTCAGACTGCCGAAGCAAGAGGTTAAAGATCTCAGAGAACACTCCAGCCAGTTGGTCAGCACAGGTGTTTATTATTTGCCAGATACCCTGTCTGAGATGAATGCATAGAAGGCATTGAGCTCCTCTGAAATGAAAGCCCTGTTGTCCTCTCTGTCACTTGACTAAGAGGTGGTACATAAGAGGTTCAATTGCCGTCACAACCTTCAAGCATCCTTCAATGCTCCAAGTTTGGTCTGGAATTGCCACTTCGTCTGTGAGATGGCTTTCCAGAGATCACACCTAGACCACTTGTAACTTCTTTAGTCACTGGACTTGAATGCCTCTGACCTGGCTCTCAGCAGATTGTGGATCTCATGGTTCAACCATGGCTTCTGGTTGGGGAAGACTCTGAATGATTAGTGGGGACAGACTCAGCTACAGCTGTTTTAATAAAGACTGTCACAACCATGGTAGATTCATTCAGATCCACAAATAAGTACTTAAACATGACCCAGTCCACCAACTTAAAGTAATCTCGTAGGCACACCTCTGCCTCCCATGCACCTCTTTGTTGTCCTTATCTCTGGAGCTTTGCTCTTTAGCCTCTTCCCTTGTGCAGGTAGCAGAAGGACAGCGAAGTGATCAGATACACTGACATACGCTCTGGGCATGGAATGCCAGACATTCCTTATCTTAGTATAACAGTGGTCTGTGTTTTGGGATGTCTCTTGTTACAGGTTATATGCTGATGGTAATTGGGCAGGGTTTTCTTCAAACAAGCCTGGTTGAAGTCCCCAAATATAATTTGAAATGTGTCGGGATGGACTGATTCTTGTTTGGAGATGACATCATGCAATATCTCAAATGCATGAACATAGTCAGTTGGTAGTATGTAGACTGCTGTCAGGACTTATGGAGGAGAACACCCTAGGGAAATAGAATGGATGGCATTTGTCCGTTAGGTGTTCAAAGTTGGTGGAACACATTCGGCAAAACCGCCACATCAGAGCACTGCCAAGAGTTTATTATGAAACACACTCTACCATCTTTCATCTTTCCTGAATCATTGGTCCAGTCGATCCAGTGAATTGAAAAGCCTTTGGGTCTGATTACCATGCCCGACATTCTGGGAGTAAGCCATGTCTTGATTAAACTTAGAGCACAACAATCTCTCATTTCCTTCTAATACAGAAATCTTGCCCTCAGGACCTCAACTTCGTTCTCCAGTGACTGCACATTTGCTAACAAAGGTGGCACAGGGTGGCTCCTCCATTGAGATCATTAAGAGCACCAAATTTCTTAGTGTCCACCTGGCGGAGAATCTCACCTGGTCCCTCAATACCAGCTCCATAGCAAAAAGCCCAGCAGCACTCTACTTTCTGCGAAGGCTGAGAGAAGTCCATCTCCCACCCCCCATCCTCATCACATTCTACATGGGTTGTATTGAGAGCATCCTGAGCAGCTGCATCACGGCCTGGTTCGGAAATTGCACCATCTCGGATCGCAAGACCCTGCAGCAGATAATGAGGTCAGCTGAGATCTCTCTGGGGTCTCTCCTCCCGCCATTACGGACATTTACACCACACACTGCACCTGCAAAGCTAACAGTTTTGTGAAGGATCCCATGCATCCCTCATACAAACTCTTCTCCCTCCTGCCATCTGGCGAAAGGTAAAAAAGTATTTGGGTTCTCACGACCAGACTGTACACCAGTTTCTTCCCCCAAGCCATCAGATTCCTCAACACTCAGAGTCTAGACTGACATCTACATCATATATTATTATATTGAAATTTGTCCTCTGCTGTGCCTATTGCCTTGTTTATTAATTATTGTACTGCCTTGTACTGTTTTGTGCACTTTATGCAGTCCTGTGCAGGTCTGTAGTCTAGTGAAGTTTTTATGTTGTTTTACATAGTCTAGGGTAGCCTTGTGCTGTCTCACATAGTCTAGAGTAGTTTTGTGTAACTGGGGTGTTAACCAGTCAGTCCTACGAACATCTATCCAAGCACTATGTTTCTCAGTCGCAGAAGTGCTCCAACAAACATCATCAATACACAGCTCCATACTTCCATGAGAATAATCTCACAAACCCTAAGATCCACACCTGTCCAATGGCTCCCTACAATGAGCGGAACAGAAAGGCAGCTTCAACAAAATTCTACAAGCAGATCCACAATACCCAACAACATTCTGGTTTGTAAGCTCACTGAAAATGCTTCTCCAACTTCCCGACTCAAATCCTGAAAACCTTTCTGTAACTTGAGAAAACATCAACTCCTATGACAAACACACTGAGTGCTGCCAGTACTGGCACACCAACATGCCCCTGGTGGAGATCTGATCAACAATCCCACTCACTCCTCCCAGGCTTTACTACAGCTACCAGAAGAAAACTAGACACCTGCAAGTAGACCCAGAAGCAGCGCAAATACTACACCAGAGGAGTGCCGATAAACCCCAACTTGCCCCTGTGATGCCCCAGCCCAAGACTTCCTCCACCTGGTCCAAGCATGACCTATCATCAAGATCTGAGAAACAAAAAAAAAACCAAAAAAAGTAAAATAAGATGTTCCTAGCTACTTACTAACCACGATAGTCTACATCTTGGTTCCTCAAAACTCCAATAATTCCACCTGTGTTAATACCCTGAACAGCACTATCAAATTTGATTACTGTTTTTCAATTTAAGTCCAATCCTAAGTGTAGCAGTGTACTAGTTTCATGTGTCTTTTCCTTCAGAATTATTTTACCTTTTACCTGCCTTGATCCAGAATTTTCCAATGTTGAACATTTCTATAAGCCTTGGTAAAATACTGGACTATCAGTTGTTTTACCATCTAAGTTATACTGTTACTTCTTTTTTCACTCAGCCATAAGGAAAACTATTAATACTTTAGACTAATTTAAATATATTTTTCTTTACTCCCACGCTTGAAGATAATTTGCCAAGAAGATACAAATCCTCAATTTTCTGGCTCACATTTCACAAATGAAAGCACAATATGTGAAAAAATTCTCATTGTCTACTATTTTATAATTCGCTGCATGTGTAGAAATTATCCTTTCCATTCTCTGCCAATTTTACGCATTCGGAACTGATGGCTTCTAAATCAAGTTTCCGAGAAATATTATTTTTTTCTAAAATAGATACAATAAGCTCAGACTATGAAATGTCTGAATTTAAGAATATACCCTAACATATTTCTAATCTCATCTTTGAAAGGCTGCTCCTTGTCTTACAGATCTTATAATGATTTGTTGCAGCGGTTATAAAAACAACCAATCATTTGTATGACCATAGAAAGCTATATTGCAGCAGAAACTCGAGGCTGCTATTCTCAAATCATAGGACTCAATTTTATAGGAACCACTTCAAACGTCATTAATATATTCTGTTTAAAAGTTCTCTGTGAATGTTGGCATTTTCATTAAATTTTTAACACAGAATACATCAAGCTTCAGAAAAGTAAAGGCAACGAAAAACGCAATTGAACTCAACCAGTTATGTTTAACAGATTTTTTAACTGAATTTGCATTTCATGAATCAACTGTAAAAGCATCTATTCAAAAGATACAGATACCCAATAGATTGAAAGAGGAACTGATTGTGTAAGGAGACTAACTTCAATTACTTTGGTCGATTCAGGAATAAATTAACATTTTCTTTCCGTTAATCTATAGTTTTGTGATCAGTCTATTTTAATTACATGTGAAACTGTTGTTAGGTGAGTGTGGCCAGTTGTGAAATAAACTTTAGGTGAAGGAATCTCTAAGAGATGACATCGGATTAGAAGGCATAGAACCTTTGTAGTTAGAGCTAAGAAACTGCCAGGGTACAGGCCTCTGAACAGTAGCCAGGATGTGGAGTACAAATTACAATGGGAGATAGAAAAGGAATGTGGGAAGGGCAATATTACGATGGTGATGGGAGGTAGATGTGGAGGTAGATTGGGAAATCGGATTAGTGCTGGATCGCAAGAGATGGAACTTGTGCAATGCCTATGAACTGTTTTTTTAGAGCAGCTTGTGGCTGAGCCAACTAGGAGAAAGGCAATTCTGGATTGGGTGTTGTGTAATGAGATAGAACTCATCAGATAAAGGAACTCTCGGGGGGAGTGAACAATATCTGATAGAATTCACCCTGCAATTTGAGAGGAAAAAAGCTGAAGTCAGATGTATCAGTATTACAGTGGAATAAAGGGTGTTACAGAGGCATGAAAAAGGAATGAGCCAATTTAGTTGGAATGGGACCCTAATGGGGATGACTGCAGAACAACGATATCTGGAGCTTCTGGGAGTAATTCAGAAGGTGCAGGATAGATACATCCCAAAGATGATGAAGTATTCAAAGAATTCAAAGTATATTTATGATCAAAGTATATACACAGCCTATGATTCTGAGATGTGTCTTCCCACGGACAGCCATGAAACAAAGAACCATGGAACCTGTTCAAAGAGAAAAAAAATCAACCACCCCCCCCCCCCACTTACAAAAAAAATACACAAATGGCAGCAAAAAAATTGAGCAAAATATAGTGCCAAGTATAGGAGTTAGGATATCACTTTGCAGCAAAAAAATAACTTTGGCCTGGCCGCAATTGGAGTATATCGTCTGGCTCAGGTTACCACATTACTGGAAATATGCAGGAGCAATAGAAAGGATGCAGAAGCAATTCATCAGGCGGTTGCCTGGAATTGACAGCTTTACGTACAAAGAGAGATTGGATTGGCTGGCTTTATTCACACTAGATAGGAGAGGACAGTGAAAGGAGCTACAGGGAGGTAGTCGCCCATTAGTTGCAGGAGGCAGATAAATGGGTGACTGTCAGAAGAGGGAAAATAAATGGGCAGCTAGAACAGGGTACCGTCTTTTGCCGTTTCCCTCAATTATCAGCATACTGCATTGGATACTATTGAGGGGGGAGCCACAGCAAACTGGTCTCTGCCATTCAGATTGGTGCTATAACTCAGAAGGCAAGGGGGCAAAAAAAAAAACTGGAGTAGTGAGAGGGGATTCCATAGTTAGAGTAGCAGACATGACATTCTGCAGATGTAATGAAAACACATGGATGGTATGTTGCTTCCCAGGTGCCAGGGAATGGGACGTCTCAAATTGGGTCCACGACATTCTAAAGGGGGGCAGGTGAACATGCAGAAGTCTTGGTATATATTGGCACCAATGGCATAAAGAGGAAAGGGGAGGAAGCCCTGAAGAGAAAATTTAGGGAGGTAGGTCGAAAGCTGGAAAGCAGATCCTCAAGGGTAGTAGTCTCTGGATTGCCGCCTGTGCCACAGGCCAGTGAGGGTAAGAATAGGATGATTTGGCAGATGGCTGAGGTATAGGGGGGGAAGGACATCAGATCTGTGGATCACTGGAAAATCTTCTGGGGAAGGTACGACCTGTATGTAGGCTTGGAGCATCGAACAACTTCTACGCTCGTTTCAAGGCGGAAAATGACGTGGTGGCGAGGAAGACCACTCCTCCTCCCAATGACCAGGTGCTGTGTCTTACTGTGGCCGACAAGAGGAAAATTCTATGCAGGGTCAACCCACAGAAGGCTGCTGGACCAGACAATATTCCTGGCAGAGTGCTCAGAGGATGTGCAGGCCAGCTAGCAGATGTTCTCACTGACATCTTCAAC
Organism: Hypanus sabinus; assembly: GCF_030144855.1. NCBI lineage: Eukaryota > Metazoa > Chordata > Chondrichthyes > Myliobatiformes > Dasyatidae > Hypanus > Hypanus sabinus. The sequence goes on from NC_082717.1 coordinate 45,219,821, forward strand.
ATCTCCCTGAGCAGCGCCACCGTTCCAACGTGCTTCAAAGCCACCACCATCGTCCCCGTGCCGAAGAAGTCTTCAGTGTCCTGTCTCAATTACCACCATCCCGTTGCTCTCACATCCATCATCATGAAGTGATGTGAGAGGCTCATCATGAGGCACATCAAGACCTGCTGCCCCCTCACTGGACCCCCTGCAGTTCACGTATACTCCCAATTGCTCATCAGACAACGCCGTCGCCACCACCCTCCACCTGGCCCTAACCCACCTGGACAAAAAAGACACATACGTTCAGATGCTGTTCATAGACTTCAGTTCAGCATTCAAGACAATCATTCCTCAGAAACTGATTGGAAAGCTGAAACTGCTGGGCCTGAACACCTCCCTCTGCAACTGGATCCTGGACTTCCTGACTGGGAGACCTCAGTCAGTCTGGATCGGGAGCAGCATCTCCAACACCATCACACTGAGCATGGGGGGCCCCCAGGGCTGTGTGCTCAGCCCACTGCTGTTCACTCTGCTGACCCATGACTGTGCAGCAATACACAGCTCAAACCACATCATAAAGTTCGCTGACGACATGACCGTGGTGGGTCTCATCAGCAAGAACGACGAGTCAGCATACAGAGAGGAGGTGCAGTGCCTAACCGGTGCAGAGGCAACAACCTGTCTCTGAATATGAGCAAAACAAAAGAGATGGTTGTTGACTTCAGGAGAGCATGGAGCAACCACTCCCCGCTGAACATTGACGGCTCCTTTGTTGAGATCATTAAGAGCACCAAATTTCTTGGTGTTCACCTGGCAGAGAATCTCACCTGGTCTCTCAACACCAGCTCTATCGCAATGGAAGCCCAGCAGCATCTCTACATTCTGCGAAGGCTGAAATCTCCCACCCCCCATCCTCACCACATTCTACAGAGGATGTATGGAGAGCATCCTGAGCAGCTGCAACACTGCCTGGTTCAGAAATTGCACCATCCTGGATTGCAAAACCCTGCAATGGATAGTGAGGTCAACTGAGAAGATCATCAGGGTCTCTCTTCTCGCTATTATAGACATTTGCACTGCATGCTGCACCCGCAAAGCTAACAGTATTGTGAAGGACCCCACACACCCCTCACACAAACTCTTCTCCCTCCTGCCATTTGGCAAAAGATACTGAAGCATTTGGGCTCTCATGACCAGACTGTGCAACAGTTTCTTGACCCAAGCTATCAGACACCTCAACGCTCAGTCTAGATTGACATCTACATCATATATTATTATATTGTAATTTTTCCTCTACTTTGCCTATTGTCTTGTTTATTAATTATTGTACTGTCCTGCACTGTTTTGTGCACTTTATGCAGGTCTGTAGTCTAGTGTAGTTTTTATGTTGTTTTATGTAGTCTAATGTAGCCTTGTGCTGTCTCACATAGTCTAGTGTAGTTTTGTGTTGTTTCATGTAGCACCAGGATCCTGGAGGAATGTTGCTTCATTTTTACTGTGTACTGTACCAGCAGTTTACAGTCAAAATGACAATAAACTTGACTTGATTATACCTGAACCTGAGAGAGACCAATATCCTTGCAGACAAGTTCACTAGAACTGTTGGAGAGGGTTTAAATTAATTTGGCAGGGGAATGGGAAATTGTGTGATAGAGCTGCGGATGGGGTAGTTGAGATACAAGCAGCGACAGTGTGTAGTGAGAATCAAGGAAGGACCAGCAGTTGATAGGACAAAATTGCAGTCAGTGGGTTGAGCTACAGTGTAACAGGAAACAAAAATCAAAAAGGGTGATGAATACAGGACTGAAGCTGTTATATCGAAGATACTAGTAGTTTATCAGAAATGTCAGAGTATCAGGGATCAGAATTGAGTGTTGTTTCCATTACTAAGGAGAAGATGCTTGGGAAGAAGAAAGATCAGAAGGTAGATAAATCACCTGGAGCAGATGGACTACACCCCAGGGTTCTGAAAGAAATAGCTGAAGAGATTGTGGAGGCATTAGTATGATCTTTCAAGAATCATGAGATTCTGATTGGCAAATTGCAAATGTCACTCCACTCTTCAAGAATGGAGGGAGGCAGAAGGAAGGAAATTATAGAGAGTTAGTCTGACTTCAGTGAAATGGTTGGCATGGATGTGGTGAGAAGATTTGGAATCCATTATTAAGGATGAGTTTTCAGGATACATGGAGACATATAATAGCACAAAGCATGGTTTCCTAAGGGGGATATCTTGCATGGCAAATCTGTAGGAATTCTTTGAGGAAATAATAGGCAAAGTAGACAAAACGTAGTTTGGATGACAGAATTGGTGCCTTTGTGGTCATGTTTGCAGACAATATGAAGATAGATGAAGGGAAAGTAGTCTTCCAGAAAATGGAAGAAGTGGCAGACTTTTCTAAACAGGGAGAAAGCTCAAAATCAGAGATGCAACGGTACTTAGAAGTCCTTGTGCAGGATTCCCTGAAGGTTAACTTACAGGTTAAGTCAGTGGTAAGGAAGGCAAATGCAATGTTAGCATTCATTTGGAGAGGATTGAGATATAAGAGCAAGGATGTAATGCTGACACTTTATAAGGCAATGGTCTGACTGCACTTGCAGTATTGTGAGCTGTTTTGGGCCTCTTATCTGAGAAACGATGGGCTGGCATTGGAGAAATTCTAGAAGAGGTTCAAAACAATGATAGGGTATGAGAAGCTTTTGATAGCTCTGGGCTTATACTTGCTGGAGTTTAGAAGAATGAGGGGCTGATCTCACTGAAACCTTTTGAATATTGAAAGGTCTGGATAAAGTGGATGTAGGGAGGATGTTTCCCATAGTGGGTGAGTCTAGGACCACAGGGCGCAGCCTCAGAGGGATGTCCATTTATAATAGAAGTGAGGAGGAATTTCTTTAGCCAGAGGGTAGTGAATCAGCCACAAGCAGCTGTGGAGGCCAACTAATTGAGTATATTTAAAGTGGAAGTTGATAGGCTCTTGATTAGGTAGGGCATTAAAAGTTCTGGGGAGAAGCTAGGAGAATATTGTTGAGATGGATAATAAATCAGCCATCGTGGAATGGTGGAGCAAACTCGATGGGCTCAATGGTCTAATTATCCTCTAATGTCTTATGGTCTTACATTGTACGGACGCAGTATATAGGATTAAGGTAAATAAACTTGTAGCACAGTTAGAGTTTGGCAGTTATGACATCGTGGGCATCACTGAGTCATGGCTGAAAGACAATTAGAGCTGGGAACTTAACATCCAAGGATACACATTTTCATACATATCATATCAGAAGACATATAAACATTGTGGGTAGAGTTAAGAATTTGCAAGCATAAAAATACCCTGATGGGAGTTATATACAAGCCTCTGAACAGTAGCCAGGATGTGGAATACAAATTACAATGGGAGGTAGAAAAGGCATGTCAAAAGGACAATGCTACAATAGTCATGGGTGATTTTGATATGCAGGTGGATTGGGAAAATCAGGTTGGTACTGATTTTAGATCCCGAGAGAGAGAATTTGTAGAATGCCTATGAGATGGCTTTTTAGAGCAGCTTATCCCACCAGGGGATTAGCTATTATAGATTGGATGTTGTGCAATGAATTCGATTTGATTAGGGAGCTTAAAGTAAAGCAACACTTGGGAGGCAGTGATCATAATATGAATAGAATACATGCTGCAATTTGAAAAGGAGAAGTTAAAGTCAAATGTATCAGCATTACAGTGGAGTAAAGGGAATTACAGTGGCATGAGAGAGTTGCTGGTCAAAGTTGATTGGAAGGGGACACTAGCAGAGCAGCAATGACTGGAGTTTCTGGGAGCAATTTGGAAGGCACAGGATAAAAGAAGTGTTTTAAATGCAGGATGATGCAATCATGGATGACAAAGGAAATCAAAGCCAAAATAAAAGGAAAAGAGAGGGCATATAATAGAACAAAAATTAAGGGGAAGTTAGCGGACTGGGAAGCTTTTAAAAACCAACAGAAGGCAACTTAAGAAAAGCCTATAAAGACAGGAAATATGAATGTAAGCTAGCCAATAACATCAAAGGGGAAACCTAAGTCTTTTTCCAGATACAGGGGTAAGAGAGATGCAGAAGTAGATAACCAAATGCCGCAAAATGACACTGGAGAGATTGTAATGGGGCATAAGGAAATGATGGACAAACTGATTAAGTATTTTGCATGTCTTCACTGTGGGAGACACAAGTAGTATGCTGGATGTTCAGGAGTGTCATGGAGCAGAAATGAGTGTAGTTGCTATCACTAGGGTGAAGGTGCTTGGGAAGCTGAAAGGCCTGAAGGTAGATGAGTCACCTGGACCAGATGGATTGCTCTCCAGGGTTCTGAAAGAGATTTCTGAAGAGATTGTGGAGGCACTAGGAATGATCTTTCAAGAATCTATAGATCTTGGCATAATTTCAGAGGAATAGAAAATTACAAATATCACTCCACTAATCAAGCAAAAGAAATGTTATTATAGGCCAGTTAGCCTGACCTCAGTGGTCAGGAATATATTAGAGTGAATTATTAAAGATGAGGCTTTCAGGTACTTGGAAGCACATGATAAAATAGAACACACTCAACATAGTTTCCTAAAGGGAAAATCTTGCCTGCCAAATCCACTAGATTTCTTTGAGAAAATAACAAGTAGGATAGACAAAGGAGAATTGGTGGATATTGTGTACTTGGATTTTCAGAAGGCCTTTTACATGAGACTACTTAGCAAGATAAGAGCCCATGATATTACCGGAAAGATACTAGCATGGATAGAACAGTGGCTGATTGGCAGGAAGCAAAGCATGGTAGTAAAGGGAGCCTTTTCTGGTTGACTGACTGTGACTAGTAGTGTTCCACAGGGGTCTGTGTTGGGACCACTTCTTTTTAGTTTGTATGTCAATGATTTGGATGAAAAATCGATGGCATTGTAGCCACATTTGCAGACGATACAAAGATAGGTGGAGGGGCTGTTAGTGTTGAGGTGGCAGGGAGGCTGCAGCAGGACTTAGATTAGGAGACTGGGCAAAGATGTGACAGATGGAATACTGTGTTAGGAAGGGTATGGTCATGCACTTTGATAGAAGTAATAAAAGAGGAGACTATATTCTAAACAGGCAGACAATTCATAAATCTGAGGTGCAAAGGGAATTGGGAGACCTTGTGCAGGATAACTTGCAGATTGAGTCAGTGGTGAGGAAGGCAAATGACATGTTAGCATTCACTCCCAGAGGACTAGAATATAAACCTAAGGATGTAATGCTAAGGCTTTAAAAGGGACTGGTGGGCCTCACTTGGAGTACTGTGAGTTGTTTTAGGCTCCTTATCTAAGAAAAGATATACTGCCTTTGAACTTGAAAGTGAGTCTGTGGGTCATAGAATCAGTTCAGAGTAATGCTCAGAATGTTGTTAAGATCTGAAATTCAATACAGTAGAGAAAAATAGAAATTAACAGCATTGACCTGCTGTGCCACAGAGCCATCTCCTATGCCATAGTACTAGCTCTATCATTATGATGGAGATTCACTTTCCAGGGTCCAAGAGGCCCAATGATAAACTCAGCTTTCTAGCACAGTGGCATGACCTTTTCAAATGCTTTGAGTTATTGGTGCTAAAACTAAACTTTTAACAAGTATTCTAAGATCAACTTTTTGTTCTGAACAAGAGCCAGTTATTAATGTGAATAGTAAGCAATAATAAGTTTGAAGTCGGATGCACAGCTTTGCAAACAGCATTACAGAATACAGGCTGTTAGCCTGTATTCTGCTAGCCTTAGCAGGTGGCCGCCTGCTAAGAGATCTGCTTTGCTAAGTGAAGTGACGAAGAAACCTCCTGTGGGATTATGTCACTTAACACCGTGATGGATATTCACTTTTCAGCCAGAAGGCCTTTTTCTTAATTGTTTGCTAATCTCAGTTTTCTAAACACAGCTTCTGCTTGTAAAATCAAAAGCAGATGCAAGTAAACTTCCATCTAACACTTTGTTTAACTTTCGTTTGTAAACAGGATCCAGTCTTCAGTTCTTAAAATGTAAATGGTTTGAAGTTAAAACAAAGTATAGTTCTTAAAGCAGCTTAACAGATGACTTATCTGTAAAGGCAGTTGCTATGTCACTATACCTGATTTATTACTACTTGAGATGCAGTATAAGACAATGGGTTGTTAATTTTGTCTTGTTTCAAACAGGCAGGCTGATTCTTAAGTTCCTTAGTTCAAGGAAGCTTGCCGAACAGAAGAATAATATCATTTAGCATATCAATAACTGATGAGTTTAGAAGTTTATATGTACTCAAAGATGTTATCCTTTCATATTAATTGGGAACTGTGAACATTGAGATAAGCTCTTTGTCTCCAAAAGATGCTTTGAGACTATTTGTCCTAGAAGGGTATCTGAGGAAATATCATAGACATGTGAAGTCACCCAAGTGAGGGGAAAAGAGTATAAATGTTGAGAGCATTTCAGGCTTATTAGGAATGGAGTTAAGAACATCAAGAAGAAATGTGGAAGAAACACAGGGTGAACTAGAATCCATTCCTCCAGCTTCATTTTGTGTTTTTATCTATAAGGCGAAGCACTGTCGATGTTGCTTCTCCTTATAGATACTGCCTGGCCTGCTGTGTTCCACCAGCATTTTGTGTGTGTGGCTAAATTAGTGTATACAAAGTGGAAAGTAATTGTTTCAATGAGACAGGCAGATTATTTCTGATCACTCAGTTTAGTTTCCTTTTTTAAGTGATGGCCACACATACAGAGGATATCCAAGAAAATCTGAGACTAGGAATTGGGACAGGACTTTCTGAAAACCGAAGAAAATCAATGGTCTCCCTTTATATTTATGGTTTTTTTTAGCTTTCATGACTGTCACAAAATAAATCCATGATGGGTGCTGCCTTGGAAGTGAGCCTTAACAAAATGACAATCTCCATAAGACTTAAGAGCAGAATCAGACCATTCGGCCTACTGAATCTGCTCCACCATTCTATCATGGCTGATTAATTATCCCTCTCAACCCCAACACCCTATCTTCCCCCATAAATTTTGAATCTCTGACTAATCAAGAACCTATTGACTTCCACTTTAAATATCCTCAATTACTTGGTCTCCACAGATTCTTTGCCATCAACAGGCTGTAAAAAGACATCCTTGAATTCTGAGGTTGTGCTCTTTGGTCCTAGACTCTCCCACAATAGGAAACATTCTCTCCACATCCACCCTGTCTAGGCATTTCAATGTTCAATAGGTTTCAATGAGATCCTTGTTCTTCTACACTCCTATTAGTTTAGGCCCACAGTCATTAAGTGCACACATTAAGCCTTTCATTCCTTGAATCTTTCTCAGAAACCTGTTTTGTACCATCTCCAATATCAGTACATCCTTTCTCAGATAAGGGGCCCAAAATTGTTCACAATACTCTAAGTGCTGTCTGACCAATGCCTTATAAAACCTGAGTATTAAATCCTTGCATTTGTATTCTAGACCTCTTGAAATGAATGCTAACACTGCATTGACTCAGAAACCATCTGCCAATTGATTTAATCAATTCCCCTTTTTTTAAAATCCCAAGTCCCTGGTTGCTAGGAAGAATACCAATATGAAAACCAAGAGCATTAAGAGTACAATTGTTGTGTAGACTACTTTTTTTCTGCTGTTATTTTTTTTCAAGGTGATAGGTACCTAACACTGTAAGCACATTTGTAGAAAGATTGTGTAACTCTGCTGACAGAAAAGTCGTTGCAAAAATTGTAAAACATATCCAAAACAAAAAATTACATTCTAAGATATTCTGAATTTGCCTGAAGCCTTCCCAAGTTAGATTTATTGTAAAAGGAAAGTCATCCACTGCTTTCCTAAATCCTCGGAGGTCCATTATGCAGCTTGGAGTGCAGTCATTTAATACATCATTCATCCTACTTTGTGATGTAATGAGGAGATGTATGCCCTCATTATTGTGTGAGAAATCAGTCTCGATATTGTGTGTTGATTAAATACCACCAAGATATAATCTGATGAATTGTTTGGATTGAGCTCTTGCCAGAAATTTATTGATCTGGTCATCTTTTCCAACAGAATACAAGATTTAACACTGTAGAATGTCAAGTTCAGGGTCAAACTTATTGTTGTTTAACTGTACACATGAACTGCCAAATTAAACAATGTTCCTCCAGACCAAGGTGCACAACACAGTACATATAACTCAAAACACATAAGTATTTATGTATTACCATACATAAATTAACATCATATAATAACGTGCATTTGCAACACAAGCTAAAAAGTAAACAGTATACTACTACTAGCACTTCACACATGATGAGACAATCAGCTGTCTCACGTCCTGGGGGATGAAGTTGTTTCCCATGCTAACATTCATTGTCTTAGTGCTGTGGTATTGCCTGCCTAATAAGACTATACGACGTAGGATCAGAATTAGGCCATTCAGCCTATCAGGTCTGTTCTACCATTCCATCATGGCTGATCTATTACTCTCTCTCAACCTCGCTCTCTTGCCTTCTCCCCATAACCTTTCAAACTAATCAAGACCCTATCAATCTCCACCTTAAATACACCCAATGACCTGGGATCCGCAGTGAACTATGGCAACAAATTCCACAGATTCACTACCCTCTGGCTAAAGAAATTCCTCCTCCTCTCCATTCTAAATGAATGTCCCTCTATTCTGAGGCTGTGCTGCCTGGTCCCAGATTTCACCACTATCCCCTCCGCATCTGCTCTATCTGGTAGTCTGGGACCTAAGTGAAAACAATAACTACCAATAACAACTAAAAAGGAAATGTAATTTAGAATACTGAATTCTAAGTTCAATTCAATTAAAAAAAGCACATATAGGGAAAGAATTGTTTCTGGGAATTGTAGAGTATTAGAGTAAAATGATGATTTCTGGTTAAAATCTCCACCCATCTAAACCTGAAGGAGTGGAGAACGAAAGAGCTTGCCCCATGTTTTTAAATTTGTCCTTTTACTTTTATGTGTAGAAGCAGAAATATGGTGATTTCTTGCTTTAATTCATGTTTAATTTTCTTGGGTCGTCATGAAGGACTGGTGACAAGTGTTTTAACTAGTTCCATTAATCCTGATTAGTAGAAAATAAATAACTGCCAAATTTAAGACAGACTTTAATATCTTAGGTGGTACTTGTGTCTAGGTCTGAAATACAGTAGCAGATGTCCTGTAATGGAAAAATCGCAGAGTTAAAAGTGATTTTGTTGATCCTGCACAAATTGATACTTGGTTCCTTTTAGTAATCACCAATACAACAGGAGATGAATGTTTTTCAAACAGATGAAATATTAATCAATTTTTAGCAAAATCAACAGCTAAGTATCTTGAAAATAGGAGAATGCTCTTGTAAGGATGTGACTGTTGTCTGTTAAACTGTCAATATACATTGAATAATCACATGAATTGCTGCAGCTCTATACTGCAAACCCAGTGATTATCCCAGAATAGAAATACTTTTGTACACACAAAATGATAGCCCATAGAAAATTGTTGTTATTTCTTTTCAAGCCTTGGGCAGAATTTTTACAGTTTCTTTAGCACTCATCTGTTTTTTTATGAGGTTAAATTGCTAGCTCAACACTCAACCCAGCACGGGAGAGAGAGGGAGCAGCTGGATTTGAACCCAGGACCATTTGCCTCAAAATCCAGTGCTGATGCCACTACACCAATAGCCAACTAATCCATAGATTATGCATTATTTACCAACCTAAACTGGTAGCTGAAAGTGCACATAAGCCATCTAATGATATTACATTTATTAAAGAGGTCTCTATAGACCTGCATTCCCAGGGTAAATGAAGGCATGAGAAGTTTAGAGATCAATAGATCTTCGACTTTACCTGCAGTCCTCCAAGAGGACCATAACCTTATCATAGTTTGGAGGCCTGTGTGCCTCAATGACCTGGAGAACTATGTTGGCTGAAGTCAAGGCTTTATGCTTTGACTCTTGGTATGGACATCCGTGCCAACAGGTCAAAGAATAGAAGCCAGACGAAGAGCGGTCAACGGGTCCTGCAGGTTCTGGGATTCAGCTCAGGACTAACAACACTGTTTGGTCAAAAAAGCTATTATAGAACCAGCAATGAAGAATCCTTCTATTTCTGACTGGCCAAGGACAGACAGAGATGGAGGAACTTCATTGTTACCCTAAATAGGAGTGGTGTAATGGGCAGTAAGCGAGTAAGTTTACAATAACAGATACACATTTTTATACATTATTTTGGCTTCCACATTTGTCTTTCTTCACATACTTTGTATGAACCCCAAATTGTCCCTCTGGAAAATCACTCTGAATTCTGATAATTCAAAGAACTGCATCTGTAATTTTTGGAAAGTTATTTATTATAATGACCACAAAAGGACACAAAAAACAAAGTATTTTTATATCAAACTGAAGTAAAAATCTGGAGCAAAACAATACAGATGCTGGAAAGAGAAACATAGAGACATAGAAAACATACAGCACAACACAGGCCCTTCAGACTACAAAGCTGTGCCGAACATGTCCCTACCTTATAACTACCTAGGCTTTACCCATAGTCCTCTATTTTTCTAAGCTCCATGTACCCATCCAGGAGTCTCTTAAAAGACCCTATCGTATCTGCCTCTACCACCTTCGCCGGGAGCCCATTCCACACACTCGCCACTCTCTGCGTAAAAAAACTTACCCCTGACATCTCCTCTGTACCAAGCACCTTAAAACTATGCCCTCTCGTGCTAGCCCTTTCAGTCCTTGAGAAAATCTTTAAGGAAAAGTTGAAGATGCTAGCAGCAATCAGCAGGTTGTGCAGCGCCCATAACAAGGGAAACAGACAACATTTTTGGGTCAAAGAACCTACATTATGACTGGAAAGTGTGACAAAAACTGTTAAATTGCAGAGAAGAGAAGCTGTAAAGAAAAGAGTGAATATATATGTAAGTGTGTCAAGCCACGTTGTCAAGGTAACGGTTACTTTAAAAACTGGCAGTTGGAACAAAGTGATGCAGGAATATTTTTGAAAGGTAAGCTGAAGCAGAAAGGTATTACCACATCACTGAAGAAATATAAGCAATTTACCTGAAGTTGTTAAACTCCATATCAAGTCTTACTATTTGGAATGTGTGGGAGTAGATCAGAAAATTAAAGTGACAAATGACCTGAAGTTCAAAATCATTCAAGCCTTTGAATGGAGATGATCTGCAAAGCAATCAACTAAACTGTATTTTGTTCTCTTTTGTAGAGGAGACCATATTGAATGAAATTCCTGATGTGAAAGAAATGCAAATGGCTGGCTTCTCCACCTAGAGTGGCTGTTTGGGTCCCTGGAAGGTGGAAAGTGAATAGATTAAAGTTAAGGGTTGCATCTCCTATAGCTGCATGGGGAAGTACCTAAGAGGATGAGGGGTCAGTGAAGATGGAAGAGTAGACCAGGGAATTGAGGAGGGTATAGCTCTCTTGGAGTTCTGAAAAAAAAGAGGAGTGAAAAATGTGCCTAGTGGTGCAATCCTGTTGGCAGTGAGTGACACAAATTAAGGACGATGATCCATGGAGTGTGAAAACTGGTGGGGTGGAAGGCAAGAACAAGGGTATCCCTGTCATTGTTTTCACTGGTGCAGAGGTGAAAGTAGAAGTGCAAGGAAATAGAAGAGACATGGTTGAGAACCCTGTGCACTAGGTAGTGGGATAGGCTCTCTTAAGAAAAAGGAAAATGTCATGAAAGTACAGGCGGGTTGAAGGTCTCTTTATCAGAACAGATAAAATAGAGACAGAGAAACTAGTGGAACAGAATTCCATTCTCTTTCCATGCCAACAGAATTATCAACCTGACTTCCTGAATTTTGTTCCAAATGTCATTTTTTTTTCAAAATGACATGAAACATGTATGTCTTCTCACTTTCCCATTTCTTTAACACAGTCCTTGAGCTGAAACATCAAGCATGCTTCTTGTTCCATAAATGCTGCTTGGTCTGCAATTATCCATTGGCTGACAGAATTGATTTCACCAATGGCCAAGTGCCTGGCTGAAGTATTAAAAATGGTAACAGAGCTGATAAATGATCTCGTACTAATGCTGGCCAGCAGAAATTTGAATGCAGGATCTCAAGCTGAAACATTGACCATCCCTTTCCACCCTACGGATGCTGCTTGAAATCTGAGTTCTTCTTGCAGTTTGCACATTCTGGTATCTGAGGTCTCTTGTGTCTCCTTGGGGATAATAATATTCACTTGAATACCTGGAGTACTTAACAAAGTTAATTCATTATTTGTTAAACATTTCACTTTCAGGAGCACGATACACATGAATGTTACACATCTTGCTCAGTGGTTTGTTAGCTGTGTTACATATTACCCATTTGATAACAAAAGCACTGTTGATTAGAGTAATTTTAGAAGCCAAATACCTAACTGATTTGTACACAACAAGTAAGATATTAATCCAGAACTCCCTGGAAGGCATTCAATAGTTAATGAAAATAATTTTTAAGAGCAATAAAATACAAACAGCTATAAGCAGAAGTGTGATATAATGGGCTTCCCTAAGACCATATGGAAGTTGCAGTAAGACAACATAAGCACACATGTAAATTTTGTTTGATGGATTTTCCTCCAGATTTGATGATGAAAAAGAAAACTGGTGGACTGTTTTAGTACATCTGTGATGTGTGCATATCATATAACAGCTGAGGCATCACAGCTACATTCCCTGCTCAAGCAGCCTTAACAAAAGCTTGCATCCTTGCAACCCAGTGCACTGAACCTTGTAGTGACATGACAGTTGATAATTATGGAAAGTGTGTGTATTTCTCACGTTTTCAGAACTTCAATAAAGCACAGTGAATTAACTATGAACCTTTTCCTGCTTTTAAATTACTTATTGCAATTTGTGTTATAAACTATGAAGCTCATACTAACAGGGAAGATGGAATAACTAGAGAGAACAAGCAAGATGACTCCTCTGCTAAGGCAGCAACAGCAGATCATTATGGCCACGTAGCACTCCAGAGTGATCAGGCAGCCTATACTTTCCAAATTCTTTTGATGAACTGGTACAATTATAGCGTCATGCATCAGTGGTTGAACAAACTTTACAGACACGATTTGTAAAGCTATAAATGATGATGGGTATAATGGAAAATGGGAGATTCTCGACCAGAGTAAGAAAAGTAGCAGCTAATGTATGATTTTCCAGTGACATAATCCTGAAAGCAGTGTTGGTATCTGTCTCTGCTGGCCCTCATTCTGGAATTCATTTGTGCATCTCCAAATAGACTTTATACAATTAACCTAAATGTGAGGGTTGTGATGGTGCTTTTGTTACCTCCATGAGAAAAAGCTGTAAACTGTTGCTAAATTTTATTATAAGGACTTACTCCTAGGTTTGGAATCCCTGAGAAAAAATTTGCAGTAACGGCCCTCACTTTACAGGTAAAGTTATATAGGAACTAACAAAAACCTTTCATTTTCCCCTTAGCACTGTCAATCTTACAGAGCAGGGCCCTGAAGAACAGGTTAGTCAAATCACTTGACGAGATCAAGCTTCCACTGGACCTCATCACAACGCATAGTGTTCCAGATGGCATAACAGGTCTATTTCCACATGAAGTGGTTTTGGGGTGTCACATGCACTTGCCAGTTGTCTCTCCCTTTTTAATTAAACAGATGGACATCTATATTATGAGTAAAAGCGTGTTGCATTATTGTATAACACTAACACACGCTCTTAAAGGTTCCCATCAACAGGCACTTGAAGTCTAGAAGATCGTGCTGGTTGCAGAGTGCCAGACCTACCAAGCAGGCGATTGGGTACTGGTGAGAGCCTACTAATGAAAGAGCAGCCAGGAACCCTGATAAGAAGATCCATGCCAGGTGTTGCTGACCACATACTTTATACAGCTTTAAAGGTCCAAGGAAATCTGACGTGCATCCACACCTCACATGTTAAGCCAATGGTGCCACCGGACCAGGGAACAGGTGGCTAGGAGAACCCCGATGATCAGAATTGATGGACTGAACTCGTGATCTTTGCTATTTGCCACCTTAAGTACCCCGTCTGGATTATGTGTTTCAGGTAATCTGGACATCTATTTTCTGCATAAATGCAAAGGTATCTCACAACACAAAGACTCCTAACACTTCTCTTTGTTTTAGTTTTGAATATGTGCTGGGTACCAACTGGGCAGATTGTTGGGTGTGCTCTGGAGAGAGACAATATTTTCAGAAGATGGTTGCCAGTATATTTATACCTCTGGATTGTACTGCGTTTTATTCCATGTTTTAGTAGGGTGTCAGGGTCTGGTCCAGAATCTGCGTTCCAGGTCTTGATCTGGCCCGAGTGTCTGCGTCCTGCATTTGGGTCCATCCAGCCCCCGTTCCTGACATAGGGATGTAATGTTTAGACTTTATAAAGCACTGGTGAAGCCTCAGTTAGGGTATTGTGAGCAGTTTTGTGCCCCTTATCTTTGAAAGGATTTGCTGAAACTAGAGGGGGTTCAAAGAGGGTTCACGAAAATGATTCCAGGATTGAATGGCTTGTCATATGAAGAGTATTTGATAGCTCTGGGCCTGTATTCACCAAAATTCAGAAGAATGAGGGGTGACCTCATTGAAACCTATCGATTGGTGAAAGGTCTTGATAGAGTGGATATGGAGAAGATGTTTCCTATGGTGGGTGGGAGAGTCTAAAACCAGAGGATACAGCCTCAGATAGAGGGTTGTCCTTTTAGAATGGAGATGAGGAGGAATTTCTTTAGCCAGAGAGTGGTGAATTTGTGGAATTTTTTCCCACAGGAAGCTGTGGAGATCAAGTCTTTATGTATACTTAAGGCAGATTGGTCAGGGTATGAAGGGATACTGGGAGAAGGCTGGAGATTGGAGCTGAGAGGAAAATTGGATCAGCCATGATGAAATGGTGGAGCAGACTCAATGAGCCAAATGGCCGAATTCTGCTCCTATATCTTATAGTCTTATGGTTTTACTTTGATAACAAAATTAGAACTGTAAAGGGGGCATGGGACTGCTCTGCTCATAGGTATGACTCTTGCCTGTTGGGAGGGCTGGTATCAAGCTACTTACAATGATCACATAACTCCCCACCTATTCCAAAGCTACTACATGAGGACAGGGGGTGAAATACAGTATGTTTTTGTAACCATCAAGGGACAAGGCTAGATTCAGGGAATAGTGGGTGTAATGCTAAAACTACTGGTGACCCTCTAAATCCCGTTAACAATACTTACTGAGTATGTGGCCGATGGATCTATCACAGCCTGCCAGGGAAAACTCCTTGGACTCCTTCTAAAATGGAATCTTGGCCTGAACCAAATACATGGCGGGGTTGCTGTTATCTTGTTTCAGTAGAACCATAAATGTACCACCTGCCCACACCCTCTCGAAATCCCGCTGTGTGGAGCCACCATCAAAGAAGTATTTGAGAAACTGAGTATTTCTTGATAATAGCATCTCTGTGCCAGGAACCTGCAAGACTGACTTGTGAATCTTTAAATCTAAAAATAAGTACAATTCAGCAATGCATCCTCCAAAACATGTGGTGTTCATGTTAACTGTCTATATATCACTAGTCTGCAAATAAAATTTTCACCAACTTAGACTTGAGTTCTGAAAATGAATATTTGCTGACATTCTGGGAATGAAGGGGTTAAGATATGAGGAGTGTTTGGCAGCTTTGGGCCTGTACTCACTGGAATTTAGAAGAATGTGGGGGGATTTCATTGAAGCCTACTGAATATTGTAAGTTCTAGTAGGGTGGATGTGGAGAGGACGTTTCCTACGGTGGGGATATCCAGTACTAGAGGGCACAGCCTCAAAATTTCTAGCAATTACTTCAGTTTCAGTTTGCTTCATTATTATTGTCCTGTGTTAATGATAGACTTTCCATGGTAGGAGACCTTTATTTTCACCCAAAGCTATGTCGACTTTATTTGACAGAAAGTTACCCTATTAAATAGAACAGTACAGCACAGGAACAAATCCTTTGGCCCACATTGTTGTGCTGAACCAATCACTGCAAATTATCAATCAAATAGCCAACTAAACTAGTCTTGTCTGCCTGCACAACGTCCATCCTTTCATTTTCCTTCCAGTCATGTGTCTTTAAAATCCCTACTGTATCCACCTCTACCACCAACACAGGCATCCAACGTTCGCTGTGTAAATAAAACTTGCTCTATTCTTCCAAAACCTCGAGAATAACTTCCTGATGAAGGGTGTCAGCCTGAGATGGCGACTGTTTAGTCCTTTCCGTGGATGCTGCCTGACCTACTGCGTTCCTCCTGCATTTTGTACACATTGCTCAGAATAACTCCCCCCAGAATTTGCAGGTAATTCTTTTCCTTTAGGAGGAACAAACATGAGTTCAGTAAGTGCCAGCCAGAATCAAGTGATACCAGCCACTTACAAATGCAACAGATCTACATGGATATTGAAATCACGTTTATAATGTAGGAGTACTGATTTTTCATGCATTTGGTCAAACCGCCACATATCATCTGCCATTGAGATCCCATCACATATTTTTATGGCCATATTCAAATGGATTCCTCTGTTATGAAGCTGTGGTATAATCATTGAATCGGGCAGCTGACATTAACATGAAATTAAATGTGATAGTTCAAATAGAAGGATAAATATAATCACAAAGAATATCTTTCCTCGCAGGACAATAAGCTGTCAAATGAAAATTGAATTGAAAGGACCAGGAGAAGAAATAAAACGTTTTCAATGATCTTAACAATTCAGCATGTCAAATAATGTGTGAGTATGGTTATAAACTCAGTAATTGCTTTCATCACCCAAGTTACCATTGTGTACAAAGATGATTCTACTTTATTGGATGGAAAGTTACTCTGTTAAGGAGGACATAGAACAGTACTGTACAGGAACAAGTCCCTCAACCCACAAATGTTGTGCCAAACTAATTAAATTATTAGTCAATGCCCAACTAAACTGATTGCTTCTGCCTACACAATGTCCATATCCTTTCATTTGCCTTCAGTTCAAGTGTCTATCTAAACATCTCTTAAAAATCTCTCAGGTATCTGCCTCTGCCACTACCGCATGCACCACACACTTTCTGTAAAAACTACTTGCCCCTCACATCTCCTTTGAAATTACCCCCTCACATCTTAAATGCATACCCTCTGATATTATACATTTCAACCCTCGAGAAACAATAATCTATCCACTCCATTTATGCTTCTCATAATCATATAATCTCTATTGGATTTTGGTGATGTATCTTGCCAAATGACAACAGAGTGCTGATGCATTGGTTTAATGCTGAAATTTTGTTTAAAAATTATCAGAGCTAAAGCCAATCCACAAAATGGTGTATTTAGCTAAATAATTTACTTTTCCAAACCACATTACTAAACATATTCCATAGTATGTTAATTTGAACTAAGACTGAAGTGCATACATAAAAGAATACACAAAATTAAAATAAATCTTGATTTACAAAACACAGATGCAAATCTCCTTAATGCAATATAAAATCTTTGTATTATGTTTATGGGCAATATTCCTACAATGGACACAGGGAACATGATAAGACCATAAGACCAAAAGACATAGGAGCAGAAGGCCCATCGAGTCTGCTCCACCATTCAATCATGGCTGCTTCTTTTTTGCTCTCCTCCTCAGCCTGAGTTCCCGGCTTTTTCCCTGTAACCGTTGAAGCCATTATCTGATCAAGAACCTATCAATTGCTGCCTTAAGTACACCCGATGACCTGGCCTCTGCAGCAGCATGTGGCAACAAATTCCACAAGTTCATCACCTTTTGGCTGAAGAAATTTCTCTGCATCTCTGTTTTGAAAGGGCGCCCCTCTATCCCGAGACAGTGTTCTCTTGTCCTAGACTCTCCCGCCATGGGAAACATCCTTTCCACACCTTCTCTGTCTAGGCTTTCAACATTCGAAAGGTTTCAATGAGACCCCCCCTCATCCTTTTGAATTCCACAGACCCAGTGCCATCAAACATTCCTCATATGATAACTCTTTCATTCCTGGAATCATCCTTGTGAACCTCCTCTGGATCCTCTCCAATGCCAGCACATCTTTTCTAAGATGAGGGGCCTAAAGCTGTTCATAATACTCAAGGTGAGACCTCACCAGTGCCTTATAAAGCCTCAGCTTCACATCCTTGCTCTTGTATTCTAGACCTCTTAAAATGAATGCTAACATGGCATTTACCTTCCTCACCATGAACTCAGCCTGCAAGTTAACCTTCAGGGTGTTCTGCACAAGGACTCCCAAGTCCCTCCACATCTCAGATTTTTGGATTTTCTCCCATTTAGAAAATAGTCGGCACATTTATTTCTACTACCAAAGTGCATGACCATGCATTTTCCAGCATTGTATTTCATTTGCCACTTTCTTGTCCATTCCCCAAATCTTTCTAAGTCCTTTGCATCCTACCTGTTTCCTCAACACTACTGCCCCTCCACCAATCTTCGTATCATCTGCGAACCTGGCAACAAAGCCATCTATTCCATCATCTAAATAATTTATATAGAACATAAAAAGTGGTCCCAACACCAAACACTGCGGAACATAACCACTCACTGGTAGCCAACCAGAAAAAGATTATTTTATTCCCACTTGCCATTCTTCCAGGTTAGATCCTTTTTAAGCATTTATGAGGCATTTTCATTTGCTTTATGGCTGTATCAAAATGACAAAAAATATTTTCAGCATACAAACAATAAAAATATGCATTGTGGTTGAGATTCATTACCTTACATTTGGCTACAAGTTATAAATTGTAAAAGATATAAGAAAACAAAAAATAAAATCTGCCTAAAGAAACATCAAGATGCATTCATGTTGCTAAGACATCTTATTGTGCAATAATTGTGACACATCTGCAAATTAAATTCTATTGTAATTTTCAAGGAAGAAACATATACTGAAAACATCAGTGCTGCATGTGCAAATAGGATATGCCAACTAACCTTTCACTGATGTAATCAGTGAAAAACTTGTTTAAGTAGCTCTCTTGATAATTCCTACTGTTCAAGGGTGATAAAAATGATTAACTTGAATTGCACAGCAGTATAATAATTTATGTATTAGAAGAATAAATGATTTTTCATTGGAATTGTGTAAGCTATAATTTCCAGTTTAATTGTGAGTGTAATACTGGAAAATACAACATTCACTGGAGAATTCAAATTGTAACCCTGAATAGTAATTTACTGCACTAATTTGTAGTTCAGCTGAATGAGCTAACTGTTGTAACAAGTCGTTATCATCATAGAGCACATTACATTATAGAAAATATTGAAACCTTCTCTCTCCCCTCTACTGACTACATGGCAATACTTAATACTTTGTCGGAAAACCAGCATAGAAATAAAAAAAATGAGCATCATCAGTGTACTAAAGAGACTGGAAGATGGCAGGCTTTGTACAGTAAAAGGTATTTGAAATCCCTGTTTGGTAACTGCTGATTTCTAAATGTTAATGTTCTATGTCTTTAGTTAGAGAAATCAGCAGAACTTAACAAATCATATTTTCACAAAGTATAATGTTAAACATTAATATAATAAAATATTTATAGGAGCAAATGATGAAAATCCCATTGTTATCTGCCACTGATTAAATAGTTACTATGAATGGCAACACTTAAATGATTGTTTAATAAAATATCTCTTACAAACTTTGAGATCATAAACCTAATAAACCTTATTTTAACTACATTAGTTTTCATTCTTAAACAAGACCACTAGTACACACAATACACTGCATGTAGTCTCATCAACACATTATATAACTAGAGTATAGTCTCACTATTTCTGTAAGAAATTACGTGTAATTAATGATAGTATTCCATTGGTTGCCCTAAATAGTTTCTGTATATGCACACCATCCTTTTGTGAATTCTATATGACATCTAAATTCCTTGCAATCTCAGTGCTGGACATTCTCTTGTCTTTAGACAGTATGCACTTACATGCTTTTTTTTTCTGAAAGATGGACAAATTCACACTTCCAGGATCATACTCCTTTTGACAAATCTGAGCCCACTCTCTGAACCTATGTGCAGTTTATTCCTCTACGGGCTGCTTATATCCTGTCAGCTACAATTTATTTTTTTAAATATTTATAGAAATTCTTACCATCTATCTCTACATTTCTGCCTAGCTTCAACATTCTTTGTTTATTTTTAAATTCCACTCAATCTATTCTTTATACAATTCTACCCCATCCATTGTACAATAATGTTGTTTGTATTCAAGTTTACTCCTATCATTTTTACTGAGCCAAGAATGGATTTCTTCCCCCCTTTGGAATGCTTCTTTTTAGTTGAAATATTTTATTCATGTACTTTGAAATAACCCTTTAAATGTCTGTCTATCATTTCACTGACTTCTTAAAATTTGCTTCATGGATCAGTGGAAGTCTTGGTCTAGGACCAATATTTCAATCTGATTGTATGCCTTATAATCACCCTATTTTAAATTACTGGTCCTGGACTCAGACTTGTCTCTCTAAAAGTGAATTTAAATTCAGTCATATTATTATCTCCACTGTTGGTTCCTCTTTACTACAAAGTCGTGTATTAACCTTGGTTTACTGCACAATACCATATATGGTTTATCTTGTTGTCTGGTTAGCTCGGTAATGTGTTGCCTTAAGACCATAAGACATAGGAGCAGAATTAGGCCATCTGGTCCATCAAGTCTGCTCCACCATTCAATCATGGCTGATCATTTTGTTCTATCTCCACCTGAACCCCAGTTCCTACCTTCTCCCCATAACTTTAGATGCCATGTCCAATCAAGAATGAATCAATCCCTGCCTTAAATACACCCAACAACCTGGCCTCCACAGCTGCATGTGGTAACAAATTCCACAAATTCACTACCCTTTAGCTAAAGAAATTTCTCCGCATCTCTGTTTTGAAAGGGCACCCCCCCCCCCTTGTCCTAGACACCCCCACCATGGAAAACATCCTTTCTACATCTACTCTGTCTAGGCCTTACAATATTCACGAGGAAATCTGCAGATGCTGGAAATTCAAGCAACGCACACAAAATGCTGGTGGAACACACCAGGCCAGGCAGCATCTATAGGGAGAAGCACTGTCAACGTTTCAGGCCGAGACCCTTCGTCCCAAAACATCGACAGTGCTTCTCCTTACAATATTCGAAAGGTTTCAATGAGATCCTCCCTCATCCTTCTGAATTCCAATGAGTACAGACCCAGAGACATCAAACGTTCCTCATATGATAACCCTTTCAATCCTGGAATCATCCTTGTGAACCTCCTCTAAATCCTCTCCAATGCAAGCACATCTTTTCAAAACTGTTCTCAACACTCAAGGTGATACCTCACCAGTGCTTTATAAAGCTTCAGCATCCATCCTTATTCTTGAATGCTAACGTGATATTTGCCTTCCTCACTACTGACTCAACCTGCAAGTTAACCTTCAGGGTGTTCTGCACAAGGACTCCCAAGTCTCCCTGCATCTCAGATTCCTGGATTTTCTCCCAGTTTCGAAAATTGTCGGCACAGTTATTTCTACTACTGAAGTGCATGACCACGCATTTTCCAACATTGTATTTCATTTTCCACTTTCTTGCCCATTCTCCTAATCTGGCTAAATTCTTCTGCATCCTACCTCTTTCCTCTACACTACTGCCCCTTCACCAATCTTCACATCATCTGCAAACTTGGCAAGAAAACCATCTATTCCTTTATCTGAATCATTTATATACAGTATAAAAAGAAGTGGCCCCCAACACCAACCCTTGTGGAACACCACTAGTCACTGGAGGCCAAGCTACTCAGCTTCATCTTGGATACTAGCCTACAAAGTACCCAGGACATCTTCAGGGAGCGGTGTCTCAGAAAGGCAGCATCCATTATTAAGGACCTCCAGCACCCCAACCAAAAGCTGTGGACACAACCTCACTTTTTTCAAAAATATACAGTATTTCTGTTTTTGCACGTTTTTTCTAAATCTATTCAATATATGTAATTGATTTACTTGTTTATTTATTATTATTTATTTTTTCACTCTACTAGATTATGTATTGCTTGAACTGCTGCTGCGAAGTTCATAAATTTCACGTCACATGCCGATGATAATAAACCTGATTCTGATTCCTTTTATTCCCACTATCCAAAAAACACTCCAAACTCGTTATATATCCTTCAACAATAAAAGAATTTCAGTCCATATTTAGATAAAATCCCTAACAATTATCATTGTACCTTTTGGCATGTTCCCATTATTTTCAGCTCCTCTCCTTTCAAGTTCAGGTTATTGTCTTTCAACCATACACATGTATAATGCCAAATGAAACAATGCTTCTCCAGACCAAGGTGCACAACATAATACACACAACTCACACTCACACAGATAAAGTAACATAAATGCAAATAAAGCAATAAATAACAGGGTTCATTTGTGACACCAGTTAAAAAGTAAACAATATAATGCTACTGGGGCTTATTACTTGATGAGATTTGAGTGGTGGCAGGGCATTCAGCTGTCTTGGGGCCAGGGGAATAAGCTATCTGCCATCCAAACAGTCCTTGTACTAATGCTATGGTACCTCCTGCCTGACAGACCCAAGACCATTGGTTCAGGGACTCGAGTAATCTTTTCAGGTAAAGCAGTAATTCAACTGCATTTCTTCCAGCCTTATAGTCGGTGTTCATAAAAATGGTTTCCTCTACACAGATTAGATGATTGCCTTGCGGAGCAAATACGTTTGATCTGTAGAGATGACCATGTATTTCCTGTGACCTGGTTATGGTTTCCAGCACTCATATGATTAGGTACAACACAAACCTAAGGAACAGAGTGTTATCTTCTCTCTGGGCACCTAGACACATTCTCCAACTTTATTTAACTTTCTTTCTGAATCTGAATCAGATTTATTATCATTGGCACATGTTGTGAGATTTGCTAACTTAACAGCAGCTCAATACAATACATAATGTAGAAGAAAAATAAATAAGTCAGCAATTACAGTATATGCATATTGAATAGATTAAAAACCATGCATAAACAGAAATAATATGTATTGAAAAAGTGAGGTAGTGTTCAAGGGTTCAATGCCCATTTCAGAATTGGGTGGCAGAGGGGAAGAAACTGTTCCTGAATCACTGAGTGTGTGCCTTCAGACTTCTGTACCTCCTATTTTGTGGTAACAGTGAGAAAAGGGCATGCCCTGGGTGCTTGGGTTACTTAATAATAGATACTGCCTTTCTGAGACACTGCTCCTTGAAGATGGCCTGGGTACTTTGTAGGCTAGTACCAAGATGCAACTGACTAAATTTACAACCCTCTGCAGCTTCTTTCAGTCCTGTGCAGTAGCTCTCCCCCACCCCCTTCACCATACCAGACAGTGATGCAGCCTGTCAGAATGCTCTCCATGGGTACAACTATAGACGTTTTTGAGTGTATTTGTTGACATATCAAATCTCTTCAAACTCCTAATGAAGTACAGTCGCTGTCTTGCCTTCTTTATGACTGCATCAATATGTTGGGGCCAGGTTAAATCTGCAGATCTTGACACCCAGGAACTTGAAGCTGTTCACTCTCTCCACTTCTGATCCCTCTATGAGAATTGATATGTGTTCCCAGAGACCCAAGTTCTTTGGGCACGGAGATCAGAAAAAGCGACGCAACAGATTTTTAACACCATTAATCAGTGAGTTGCTTTGTATGTCTCCCCTCTCATTGTGAAACGGGGACACCTCTTTTTCCCTTATTAGGGAGAGAGTGAAAACCTGTGGTATGTCAAATTACAGGGTGAATGAGTAGTCTTTGGAGTTGTCAGGACACTGGATCCAATCGCCGACCCAGTACTGTGCACACAGTGATAATAACTGAGTAACAATTCCTGAGCTGCAAGCAAAGTTGACGTCATGCAGAGATCAAAACATCCAGAGAAATCCAAAAACCAGAATTGGAATATGTGCAGAGTCATTATTCAGACAGGCAGAGTACAGATACAAATGCTGGAAAGACTCAAGAAAATTCACTGGCACAATCTAGCAACATCTGACAACAGGTGCAAACACAGGACTAATATACACTGAGCAATAAACAGAGAGGCAGATGATAGGTGGAGCACAATGAGACACAAGTGGCAGCAAAACAGGTAATAATGAGAAACAGGTGAGAGGTGGAGTACTCTGTAATACAGGGGCCAGAGTGGAGCTGGAGCAGGGACAGGGACACATGGCAATACAAAACCACAGGCTGACACCTAGGGGGAAAATACACAAAAAAAAATCAGCTGGAGGTACTTACAGGGGTACTGCAAGTCACGGAGTCATGGAAAACTACAGCACAGAAATATGCCTTTATTGACACATATAACCATATAACCATATAACAATCACAGCATGGAAACAGGCCATCTCGGCCCTCCTAGTCCGTGCCGAACTCTTAATCTCACCTAGTCCCACCTACCCGCACTCAGCCCATAACCCTCCACTCCTTTCCTGTCCATATACCTATCCAATTTTACCTTAAATGACACAACTGAACTGGCCTCTACTACTTCTACAGGAAGCTCATTCCACACAGCTATCACTCTCCGAGTAAAGAAATACCCCCTCGTGTTTCCCTTAAACTTTTGCCCCCTAACTCTCAAATCATGTCCTCTTGTTTGAATTTCCCCTACTCTCAATGGAAACAGCCTATTCACGTCAACTCTATCTATCCCTCTCAAAATTTTAAATACCTTGATCAAATCCCCCCTCAACCTTCTACGCTCCAATGAATAGAGACCTAACTTGTTCAACCTTTCTCTGTAACTTAAGTGCTGAAACCCAGGTAACATCCTAGTAAATCGTCTCTGCACTCTCTCTAATTTATTGATATCTTTCCTATAATTCGGTGACCAGAACTGTACACGGTATTCCAAATTTGGCCTTACCAATGCCTTGTACAATTTTAACATTACAACCCAACTTCTGTATTCAATGCTCTGATTTATAAAGGCCAGCATTCCAAAAGCCTTCTTCACCACCCTATGTACATGAGACTCCACCTTCAGGGAACTATGCACTGTTATTCCTAGATCTCTCTGTTCCTCTGCATTCCTCAGTGCCCTACCATTTACCCTGTATGTTCTATTTGGATTATTCCTGCCAAAATATAGAACCTCACACTTCTCAGCATTAAACTCCATCTGCCAACATTCAGCCCATTCTTCTAACTGGCATAAATCTCCCTGCAAGCTTTGAAAACCCACCTCATTATCCACAACACCTCCTACCTTAGTATCATCGGCATACTTACTAATGCAATTTACCACCCCGTCATCCAGATCATTTATGTATATTACAAACAACATTGGGCCCAAAACAGATCCCTGAGGCACCCCGCTAGTCACCGGCCTCCATCCCGATAAACAATTATCCACCACTACTCTCTGGCATCTCCCATCTAGCCACTGTTGAATCCATTTTATTACTCCAGCATTAATACCTAACGACTGAACATTCTTAACTAACCTTTCATGTGGAACTTTGTCAAAGGCCTTGCTGAAGTCCATATAGACTACATCCACTGCCTTACCCTTGTCAACATTCCTCGTAACTTCTTCAAAAGTGAGTGCTTGGTGGGGGTGCCATTGCTTTTTTGCTGGTTGGGGGGGGGGGGTCGTTGCTTTTGCTGCAGCTTATGTGTGGGAAGAGGGAGTTGCAGGGGGTATTGTGGTTCTAACATTTAACTGTCATTCATTCTTTGGGGCACTCCGCTGTTGTTGTGGATGATTGTGAAGAAAAAGAATTTCAAGATGTATATTGTATACATTTCTCTGACATTAAATGTACCTATTGAAACCTATTGTTCCTTCACCTTACCTTTCCTGAAGTCCACAATCAGCTCTTTCGTCTTACTGATATTGAGTGCAAGGTTGTTGGTATGACACTATTCCACTCATTGGTATATCTCACTCCTGTACGCCCTCTCGTCATCATCTGAGATTCTACCAACAATGGCTGTATCATCAGCAAATTTATAAATGGTATTTGAGATATACTTAGCCACACAGTCATGGTTTAAAGAGAATAGAGCAGTGGGCTAAGCACACACACCTGAGGTGCACCAGTGTTGATCATCGGTGAGGAGGAGATATTATCACCAATCCACACAGATTGCGGTCTTCTGGTTAGGAAATCAAGGTTCCAATTGCAGAGGGAGGTACAGAGGCCCAGATTCTATAACTTATCAATCAGGACTGTGGGAATGATGCTGTTAAATGCTGAGCTATAGTTGATGAACAGCATCCTGACTTCGGTGTTTGTATTGTCCAGGTGGTCAAAGGCCGAGTGAAGAGCCAATGCATGTTGTGGTGATAGGCAGATTTCATAGGTACAGGTCCTTGCTGAGGCAAGAATTCAGTTTAGTCACGAACAACCTCTCAAAGCATTTCATCACCGTAGAAGTGAGTGCTACTGGGTGATAGTCATCAAGGCAGGTAACATTATTCTTCTTAGGCACTGGTATAACTGTTGCCTTTTTGAAGTAAATGGGAACTTCCTCCCACCCCCAGCAGTGAGAGATTGAAAATGCCCTTGAGTATTCCAGCCTGTGGATGGCACAGGCTTTCAGAGCCTTACAGGTACTCCATTGGGGCTTTCTGCCTTGTGACAGCCTTACACCGACCTCAGAGACAGAGATCACAGGGCCACCAGTTGCAGCTGGGATCTTCACAGCTGTAGTTGTGTTCTCTCTTTCAAAACAGGCAGAGAAGGCATTGAGTTCATCTAGTAGTGAAGCATTGCTGCCATTCATGCCATTGGGTTCTGCTTTGTAGAAAGTAATGTCCTGCAAACCCTGCCAGAGTTGTGCATCCGATGTCACCTCCAATCTCATTTAAAATTGTCTCTTTGCCCTTTAAATAGCCCTCTGCAAGTCATACCTGGTTTTCTGGTACAGACCTGGGTCGCCAGACTTGAATGCTCCAGATGGGAGCTCTCAGCAGATGTCTTGGTTCATCCATGGCTTCTGGTTTGGGAATGTACAACAAGTCTTCGTAAGCACACACTCATCCACACAAGCATTAATGAAGTCGGTAACAACTGTTGTATACTCATCCAGATTTGAAGATGAATCCCTGAATACGGTCCAGACCACCGATTCAATTCCAGAATAGATAACTTTTGCTGTAAACCATCCATTCATAATCTTGGCTGAGGTTGCTTACTCCGCTATTCAAGCCTTGCTTGCTGGGCCTTGCAATTAGCAAAACGAAGCAGAAAAAAAGAACCACATCAAAGTACAAAGTAAATTTATTATCAAAGTAGATACATTAACATATACTACTTTAAGATTTATACTACTAATTTAAGACATTTCTAGAAATAAAGACAATAGAAATTTACATAAAACATAAAAATCTACAGCATATTACACAACATTGTGCTGACCATGTAACCTACTCTAGAAACTGCCTGGAATTTCTCTACCACAGAGCCCTCTGTTTTTCTAAGCTCCATGTACCTCTCTAAGAGTCTCTTCGAAGAACCTATTGTATTGAACAAAAATACGTAAAACAGCCAAAGACTGACAAACAACCAATGTGCAAAATAATACTAAGGACATCACATGTAAAAAGTTGTTGAAAGTGTGCCTACAGGATGTAGAATCAGTTCATAGTGGTGGTGAATAAAGTTATCCATGCTGGTTTAGGAGCCTTTTGGTTGTACAGTAATAACTGTTCCTGAACCTTGTGATGAGGGATCTAAGTCTTCTGTACCTCCTTCCCAGTGGTAATAGCAAGAAGAGGACAGGGCCTGGATGATGGGTCTTTGATGATGGATGCTATTTCCTTGTGGCAGTGCTCCATGTAAATGTACTCAGTTGTGGGGATGGCATTGCCTGTGATGGACGAGGTTGTATCCACCACATTCTATAGCTTTTAGAGTTATAACAGTTTCTCCCCCAAGCCACCTGACTACCAACCTGCTGACCTCTGCTGTGCCTATTGTCTTGTTTACTACTTATTGTAATGCCTGTAGCATCATTTGTATTGTTCATGTAGCACCATGGTCATGAAAAACATTGTCTCATTTTTACCGTGTACTGTACCAACAGTTATGATCAAAATGACAATAAAAGCAACTTAACTTTTCTGTTCCTGGGCATTGGTGTCTCCATACTGGATTGTGATACGCTCCACAATGCATCTATAGAAGTTTTCAAAGTTCTTGGTGACATTCTGAAGCTTTGCCAGCTTCTAAGAAAGTAGAAGCACTGTTTTGCCTCTTTTGTGATGACACTTATGTGCTGGTCGTTGGACAGATACTCCGATGTGATAACTGATGCACCATCAATAACTCTAGGAGACTGGAAGTGAAAGATGGGCTTTTATTAACAGCAAAAACTTGTTTCCGGAGCAGCACTGGCCCTGGGGACGTCAGCCAAGCTGGTAGGGTGATCCCAATGGTCAACTTCCTGGGAGAAGAAAAGAGTCACTCATGAGGGGTGGCATTGGTAGACGTACATAACAGGGAGCGGATGGAGTGGAGTGACTTGGGGAGGATCTCCTGCCAGCGAGAGACCGGCAGTCCCTTTGACCGAAGGACTAAAAGTGTGGCCTTCCACACCATGGTATTCTCCCTCTCCACCTGTCCATTCCCCCGGGGATTATAGCTCGTAGTCCTACCAGTAGCAATACCCCTAGCCAGCAGGTATTGGCGCAGCTCGTCACTCATAAACGAGGACCCTCTATCACTGTGGATATAGCAGGGATACCCAAATAGAGTGAGGAGCTGGCGCAGGGCTTTTATGACGGACGTGGCAGTGGTATCGAGGCAGGGGATGGCAAAGGAGAACTGCGAATACGCGTCGATTATGTTAAGAAAGTACACATGACGGTCGGTGGAGGGAAGGGGGCCCTTAAAGTCGACACTCAGTCGCTCAAAGCGGCGGGTGGCCTTTATAAGTTGTGCCTTTGCTGGATGGTAGAGTGCGGTTTGCACTCAGCGCAGACTTGGCAGTCCTTGGTCATCGTCCTGATCTCCTCGAGGGAGGAAGGCAGGTTCCAGGCTTTCACGTAGTGGAAAAGCCAGGTGACCCCTGGGTGGCAAAGCTCCACATGGAGGGCGTATAGCCGGTCCAGCTGCGCGCTGGCACACGCTCCCCGGGATAGGGCATCGGGGGGGCTCATTGAGCCATCCAGGCCGGTACAGGATGTCATAGTTGTAGGTGGAGATTTCGATTCTCCACTCAAAATTTAATCATTTTTGATTTTGCCCCACTGTTGGTTGCTAAACATGAACGCAACTGAGCGCTGGTCGGTCAGCAAGGTGAACTTTTTGCTGGCGAGATAGTGCCTCCAGTGCCTAATAGCTTCCACTATGGCCTGGGCTTCTTTCTCCACCGCGGAGTGCCGAACTTCAGGGTCTTGAAGGGTACGAGAAAAGAAGACTACCGGCCTTCCTGCCTGATTGAGGGTAGCAGCCAGTGCAAAGTCGGAGGTGTCACTCTCTACCTGGAAGGGAATGGTCTCGTCCACTGATGCACCATCAATAACTCTGAGACGGGAGGTGAGATATCAGCTTTTATTGACTGGAAGAAAGAACAAGCACCATACTACATCCTGGAGACTGAGGGCAGAGCTCAGACCTCAATCGCCTTTATACCGTGGTCTGTGGGAGGAGCCATGATCAGTGGGAGGGGCCACAGGAGCAGTCAGCAGAGGGGCGTGTCCAGACAGGTATATGTAGGTTACCACATTCACCCCTCCTTTGTTTTAAAAGAGAGTCCCCATGGGGCGAAGTTTCTTACAAGTATATTTACAGGTTAAGTCTACCAGGTGGTCGAATCTGTCACTGAGATCTACGTAGCACCGGCTGTGATTGCACAGGTGCCGGTGGTGGTGATTGCACAGGTGCCGGTGGTGGTGATTGCACAGATGCCAGTGGTGGTGATTGCACAGGTGCTGGTGGTGGTGATTGCACAGATGCCGGTGGTGGTGATTGCAAAGGAGACAGAGGTTGTGCAGGTTCCGGCCTGACTGGAGGTGTCAGCCCACTAGGCGTCAGTGATCCCTCATGCGTGTGTGAGGCGCCTGGTATACGTGCGTGCGAGACACCCAGTATAGGAGTGTCGTGAGGAGTCTGTGTAGGGCTTGGTGTGCGCAGTGTCACCTCGGGTACAGGGTTCATAGTTACCGGGGAGTGTTCAGGGTAGTGGTCTGCTGCTCCTGCGGGCGCCAGATCGCGGACGGAGACCGTGTCCTCTCGCCCATCAGGTAAGACCGCATAGGCATATTGGGGGTTCGCATGTAGAAGGTGAACCGTCTCGACCAGCGGGGAGTATTTATTGCTCCTCGCATGTTTCCGGAGCAGCACTGGCCCTGGGGACAACAGCCGAGCCGGTAGGGTGGTCCCGTTGGCAGACTTCCTGGGAAAAGAAAAGAGTCGCTCATGAGGGGTGGCATTGGTGGATGTGCGTAACAGGGAGCGGATAGAGTGGAGTGTTTCAGGGAGGACCTCCTGCCATCGAGAGACCGGCAACCCTTTTGACTTAAGGGCTAAAAGTGTGGCCTTCCACACTGTGGCATTCTCCCTCTCCACCTGTCCATTTCCCCAGAGATTATAGCTCATGGTCCTACTAGTAGCAATGCCCCTAGCCAGCAGGTACTGGCGCAGCTCATCGCTCTTAAAGGAGGACCCTC
The DNA here is from genome assembly GCF_030144855.1 of Hypanus sabinus. NCBI lineage: Eukaryota > Metazoa > Chordata > Chondrichthyes > Myliobatiformes > Dasyatidae > Hypanus > Hypanus sabinus. The sequence goes on from NC_082717.1 coordinate 45,250,468, forward strand.
TATTGCTGTGGATATAGCAGGGATATCTGAACAGAGTGAAGAGCTGGCGCAGGCTTTTATGACGGACATGGCAGTGATGTTGGGGAAGGGGATGGCAAAGGGGAATTGCGAGTACTTGTCAATAATGTTGAGAAAGTAGACATTGCGGTCGGTGGAGGGAAGGGGGCCTTTAAAGTCAACACCCAGTCGCTCAAAGGGGCGGGTGGCCTTGATAAGTTGCGCCTTTTCAGGACGGTAGAAGTGCTGTTTGCACTCAGTGCAGACTTGGCAGTCCCTGGTCATCGTCCTGATGTCCTCAAGGGAGTACGGCAGGTTCCGGGCTTTCACAAAATGATAAAACCGGGTGACCCCCAGGTGGCAAAGATGTGCATGGAGGGCGAATAGTTGGTCAAACTGTGCGCTGGCACACGCTCCCCAGGATAGGGCATCGGGGGGGCTCATTGAGCCATCCAGGCCGGTACAGGATGTCATAGTTGTAGGTGGAGATTTTGATTCTCCACCTCAAAATTTAATCATTTTTGATTTTGCCCCACTGTTGGTTTCTAAACATGAATGCAACTGAGCGCTGGTCGGTCAGCAAGGTGAACTTTTTGCTGGCGAGATAGTGCCTCCAGTGCCTAATAGCTTCCACTATGGCCTGGGCTTCTTTCTCCACCACAGAGTGCCGAATTTCAGGGCCTTGAAGGGTACGAGAAAAGAATGCTACTGGCCTACCTGCCTGATTGAGGGTAACAGCCAGCGCGAAGTCGGAGGCGTCATTCTCTACTTGGAAGGGAATGGTCTCGTCCACCGCATGCATTGTTGCTTTGGCAATATCCTTTTTAATGCGGCTGAAGGCTGCGCGGACCTTGGCAGAGAGGGGAAATGTGGTTGACTTGACCAGGGGGCTGGCCTTGTCTGCGCAATGAGGGACCCATTGGGCGTAATATGAAAAGAAGCCCCGGCGCCATCTGAGGGCTCTGAGTGTGGTGAGAAGAGGGCGTTCTAATGGGGGGGCGCATGCGGTTGTGATCAAGGCCAATAACCCCGTTCTCCACGACATACCCAAGGATAGCGAGCCGGGTGGTTCCGAACACACACTTGTCCCTGTTATAGTTAAGGTTCAGGGCTTTGGCCACTTGGAAAAATCGTTGGAGGTTGGCTTTGTGATCTGACCAGTTGTGACCACAGATGGTGATATTATCCAGGTAGGGAAATGTGGCCTTCAGTTGGCACTGGTCCACCATTCAGTCCATCTCCCTCTGGAAGACCGAGACACCATTTGTGACACCGAAGGGGATGAGCAGGAAGTGATAAAGCCAGCCGCCTGCCTCAAAGGCGGTGTAGGGGCGGTCCTCTGGGCGGAAGGGGAGCTGATGGTAAGCGGATTTTAGGTCTATGGTCGAGTACACCTTGTACTGAGCTATCTGATTGACCATATCCGCGATGCAGGATAGGGGGTATGCGTCAAGCTGCATGAACTGATTGATGGTCTGGCTATAGTCCACAACTATCCTATTTTTCTGTCTGTTCCGAACAACAACCACCTGGGCCCTCCAAGGGCTAGTGCCTGGCTCAATGATCCCCTCCTTGAGCAGCCGCTGCACCTCCGACTTAATGAAGGCCCTGTCTCTCGTGCTGTACCTCCTTCTTTTAGTTGCCACAGATTTACAGTTGGGGGTTAGGTTGGCGAATAGTGGTGGGGGAGGGATCTTGAGGGTGGAGAGGCTGCAAGTGGTGTCCGTAGCGCGGCTGTTGGCATGGTGTTGGGTGGGATGTGTGGGTCGGTGTTTGTGTGTGTGTGTGTGCTCATTAGCGGGGTATGTGACGGAGTCCCACAAAACTGAGGATTCCTGACAGTGAGTGGTGGGAGGGGCCCGTCACACTCCACAGTCACACTTTTCAGGTGGTTCTGGAAGTCCAGCCCCAATAGCACAGGGACACACAATTGAGGCATGACCAGTAATGTAAAGTCCCAATATTCTGTGCCCTGCACCCCCAGTGTCGCTACACAACCCCCCCCCCCCGGATGTCTGTGGAATGTGATCCAGAAGCCATGGTGCCCCTTTGGCTTACCAGCTGTGTCACGAGTCTGCAGCATTGCACCGTGTCTGGGTGAATAAAACTCTCAGTGTTGCCTGTGTCAAACAGGCAGCTGGTCCTGCGCCCCTCCACCAGGATGTCCATCATTGACCTTGCAAGCTGGTGTGGGGCGCTTTGGTCGAGGGTTACGGAGGCCAGAGTTGAATCGCCGTCTTGGTGCCCGGTAAGCACCCGTGGATCGGAGGTGGGGCGAGGCAGTGCCGACAAAGATGGCCGCCCCCATGCCTCGCATGAGGCGGGCAGGCAAGATGGCGGCAACCAAGATAGTGACCCCCATGCCTTGCACACGCCGCTGCTCAACCCCGCTCGCGGTTTGGACTTACAGGCCTTGGCGAAGTAGCCCTTCTTTCCGCAGCTGGAGCAGGTAGCTTCTCGGGCCAGGCAGTGTTTTCAGGGGTGCTTTTCGAGTCCACAGAAGTTACACTGCACGGACTTGTGACTGGCAGCAGCCAAGGTCGATTCGCCAGTGGGTTGTGGGGTCTGCAGCGTCCATGAGGCCGGCAGGAGATCGCATGCCTGGAGAGCGTCAGAGTTGTGCAGAGCAGCTTCCAGCGTGTCAGCCAGTTCGATCGCTGAATGTAAGGTAAGATCGGCGTGTTCCAGCAGCCGCTGGCGCACGTACACTGACCTGATCCCCGTAACGAAGGCGTCTCTTACTAGCAGCTCCACATGCTGTTCCACCATCAGCCCCCAGCAATCGCAGGCCCACACGTGTGTCTGTAGGGCCCGGACAAACTCAGCGCTCAACTCTCCCGCCCACTGCTACCGTGTCGCTAAGTGGTGTCTTGCACAGACGGTGTTCACCGGCCACAGGTATTGTCTTTTGAGGGCATCCAGTGCCCCCTGGTAGGTCGGCAGGTCCCTGATCAGGGAGGAGACCCTGGACTGACCCTGGAGAGGAGAACTCTGTGCATCATGGCAGGCTCAGTCACACAAATCTCCTCCAGGTACGATTTGAAGCATGCAAGCCAGAGTTCAAAAGCGATGCTGGCTTCTGTAGATTGGGTCAATATCCAATCTGTCAGGTCATAAAATTCGTTCCATGTTTTAAGTCACTGTTAATAAAATTGATGCACCATCAATAACTCTAGGAGACTGGAAGTGAACGATAGGCTTTTATTAACAGCGAAAAAGGGACCACGATCACGTTGAGACTGAGGGAGGAGCAGTGCCCCCAATTGCCTTTATACCGGGGTCTGTGGGAGGAGCCACAGGAGCAGTCAGCGGGGGGGGGGGGGGGCAGCATGTCCAGTCAGGTATACATAGTTTACCACAATAACATCAAGGGAATTAAAGCTACTCGCATTCTCCACTTCCGTTCTCTAAATGAGGACTTGCTCATGGACCTGCAGTTTCTCTAGAATTAGAGAATAGCTCATTCTCGTTATGATCTATCAGCGCATTAGAGAGGGTCCTCATACTTCCTTTGTCTAATCAAGTCCTCCCATCATCCCTGACATTTAAAATTACATTCTTTTGCTGTTCTGACAAATATTAACACCTTTTGCATTTCCACATATTGAAACTAAGCAGCATGACCTGTTTTATTTCAGATTATCAGTGCCTGCACTACTATTTCATCCTTTAATGGTTATCCAACCATTCAGCCCGCTGTACTTGTGCTACCATTTTCATTGGGTTGAACAATTAGTTGCATATCCAACTCTTACCCCATTATTCAGAACTTCTTGTAATGTATGTCCTATTTTCTTCTGAAAGTTATGCTTGAATCCACTCCTCCAGCTTCTTAGACATTTCGTTCCAGATGACAACTAGTTGCACTGAAAGAAATCTCTGTAAATTGCCCCCCATTCTTTTCCTAATAACCATAAATCTGCTTCCTCTAATTAATGATCCTTCAGGCTTGGACAACAATTTCACTTTACCCACTCAATCAAAGTACCTATGATTCTGAGTGATTCAGTGAATTTCCCCTCAGTACTTTCTGCATAAAACGAATAATATTATCTTCTCTAGTACATTCCAAAAAATTTCTTTTGCCGCCTCACTAAGCTTCTAATATCCATTGTAAAGTATTTAGCCTAGAATTGAATATATTACTCCAGCTACACTTTAACGATTGATGTATAAAGGTCTTGTCTGATTTCCTTACCTCTATCGCAGATTGAAGCTCTGAAGACATTTTTCCCCTTCTGGTTTTACCAGAGGCAGGAAGCTATTTCAAATGTTATAAAAAAGCTATGCACTTAGAATTTAATCTATCTTCAAAATTTTGCCTTAACTATTCCAAGAGTTAAGAAATCTGTCAGCTAAAAAGAAGTGAGATCTACTTTGCAGGAATAGTTTCAAAGCAAGTGGATCTGGAGTATTTAACCTGCGTTCCAAAGCAACGTTGGAACCTCGGATATGATCAGAGCACTATACATTGGCCCTGCTTACCTTACTATAAACAGTATTTTTTGATATTAGATCCTTTCTAAGATAAGGGGCACAACACTGCTCACAATACCCCGTGAGGCATCACAGATGCTTTATGAAGCCTCAACATTACATCCTTGCTTTGATATCCTAGTTATCTTGAAATGAATGCTAACATCACTTTTGCCTTCCTCAACACCAACTCAATCTGCAAATTAACCTTTAGAGTATCCTCCATTGAGAAAATAGTTAACCTTTTCATTTTTCCTACCAAAGTTCATGACCATACACTTCTTGACACTATTTTCCATCTGCCAACTCCTTTGCCCATTCTCCTAATCTAAGTCCTTCTGTAGCCTTTCTACTTTTTCAAAACTACCTGCCCTACACCTGTCTTCATATAACATGCAAACTTTGCAACAAAGCCATCAATTCCATCATCCAAATCTTTGACATATTATGTAAAAAGAGGTGGTCCCAACACAGACCCCCGTGGAACAAAAATTGTCACCGGGAGCCAATCAGAAAAAGCTCCTTTTATTCCCAATTTTTGCTGCCTGCCAATCAACCACTGCTTTATCCATGTTAGTATTTTTCTTGTAATGCCACAGGCTGTTAACTAGTTAAGTAGCCTCATGTGTGGCACCTTGTCAAAGGCCTTCTGAAAATCCAAGCAGACAACATCAATCGATTCTCCTTTGTATATTCTGCTTGTTATTTCTTCAAAGAATTCCAACAGATTTGTCAAGCAAGATTTTTCCTTGAGGAAACCAAGCTGACAGCAGCCTGTTTTATCATGTGCCTCCACGTACCCAGAAACCACATCCTCAACAATAAGTTCTAATATTTTCCCAACCAGTGATGTCAAACTAACTGGCCTATAATTTCCTTTCCTCTGCCTCTCTCCCTTCTTGAAGAGCACAGTGACATTTGCAATTTTCCAGTCTTCCGGAACCATTCCAGAATCCAGTGATTCTTGAAAGATCATCATTAATGCCTCCACAATCTCTTCTGCCACCTCTTTCAGAACCATGGGGTGTACACCATCTGGTCCAGGTGACTTATCTACCTTCAGACCTTTCATTTTCCCAAGAACCTTTTCCTTAGTAATTGCAGCTTCATCCACTTCTGACCCCTGACACTCTGGAACTTACACCATAGTGCCAGTGTCTTTCTCAGTGAAGGCTGATGCTAAATACTTACGTATTCAGTTTGCCGGCCATTTCCTTCTCCCTCATTACTACCTCTCCAACATTGTTTTCCAATGCTCCAATATCCACTCCCACCTCTCTTTTATACCATGTATATGAAAAAAATTTAGTATCCTTTTTAATATTATTGACAAACTTTCATATCCTTTCTTTTTCTTCTTAATGGCTTTTTTATTTGCCTTCTGTTGGTTTTTACAAGCTTCTCAATCCTCTACCTTCCCATTAATTATTGCTCTCTCTTTGGCTTTTATGTTGTTTTTGACTTCTCTTGACATGGTTGTATCATTTTGCCTTTAGAATACTTCTTCATCTTTGGGATGTAGATACAGGTCCACAATCCCTTATCCAAAATTCTGAAATCTGAAAACCGAAGTTTTTATCGTGGAGCGTGTTGTAACAAGGCTTATTTGGTGCACCAACAGCTGACACCACTCAGGTGTGACATGGCAGCACTAGCAGAGACCGCCAGGCATCAGTCGTGGCCCAGCGCTCGTACTGGTGACACGTGCATTTGCTGTTCACTGATATTTTGTGTTCACTAGCAGAGACCGCCAGGCATCAGTTGTGGCCCAGCGCTCGTACTGGTGACACGTGCATTTGCTGTTCACTGATATTTTGTGTTCACTGTTGACTTTGTGTTTAATTTCACTGTGAAAATGTCAAAAAGAGCTACAGATATTCCAATGGGTAACAATGAGAAAAAGGGGACGAAGCATCTACCTTACGATAGTTTACTCAGTTAAAAAGAGATTGCTTAGACATAAACCTATGTTGATGAGACAGATGACACTTGAAGAAGTCTTTTAAAATGCTGTCTGTTGTAGTGCTGCTTCATAACTTGGGAATCCTGTTCCTGGCCCATCAGGTACCTGTAGAGTATTAAGCTTTGTTTGCCAGATGTAGTGCAACTTCACTAGAGGTACCTGTATGTATTTAGATTAGCTTGAACCTGTATATGTCCTAGAGTATTTACGTTCTACATTTACCATGTGTTTGATTCAGTTTGTTTGAAGCTGTATATTTTTATGTTTTATTGAATGTTTTTGTTGGAAATAAAATGTACTAGTGTATTTATGGTCTATAATTATCCCACTATTTCATTTATCAGTATGTTACCCTATAGATAAACTATAATAGTATTTGTAAAAGAGTGCGGATCGGGAAAACCCGGAAGTTCTCTCTCCAGCACTCGTTGTTTGAGCATGTACAGACTTTATTTCTTGTCATTATTCCCTAAACAATACAGTACAACTATTTACATAGCATTTACATTATATTAGGTATTATAAGTGATCTAGAGATGATTTAAAGTATGCGGGAGGGTGTGCATAGGTCCAGAGCTCCCCCGGGGTCTAAAGTCCACCTGCAATGAGACAGGTTAATTATCAATATAATTATCAATTTTCTGAAATCCAAAAAATTCTTAATTCTGAAATGCAACTGGCCCCAAGGATTTCAGATAAGGGACTGTGGACTTGTATCCTGTGCTTTTCAAATTGCTTCCAGAAATTCCAACATGCACACAACATTGACTACTTCTTTCCATAGGTGCTGCCTGGCCTGCTGAGTTCCTCCAGCATTCTATGTGTGTTGAGAAGGAATTTATTTAGCCAGATGGTAGTGAATCTGTGGAATTCTTTGCCACTGATGGCTGTGAGGTCCAGATCAATGGATATATTTAAAGTGGAGGTTGATCGCTTCTTGATTGGTCAGGGCATTAATGGTTATGGGGAGAAGTCAGGAGAAATGTCTTGAGAGGGTTAATAAATCAGCCATGATGGAATGGTGGAGCAGATTCGATGGGCTGAATGGCTTAATTTTGTTGCTATCTTATGGTCCAAAATTCATTTTCCCAGTCTGAACAAAGAACATAGAACATAGAAAGTTACAGCACATTACAGGCCCTTTGGCCCACAATGTTGTGCCACCCATGTAACCTACTCTAGAAACTGCCTAGAATTTCCCTGGCGCACAGCCCTCCTTTTTTCTAAGCTCTATGTACCTATCTAAGAGGCTCTTAAAAGACCCTTTTGTATCCACTTCCACCACCATCGCAAGCAGTGCATTCCACGCACCCACCACACCCTCTGGGAAAAACTTACCCCTGACATCCCATTGGTGCCTATTTCCAAGCAGCTTAAAATTAAAGCCTCTGGTTATCTACACGATCAATGCCCCTCACCTTCTTATACACCTTCAACAGGTCACCTCTCATCTTCTGTCGCTCCAAAGAGAAAAGACCAAGTTCAGTCAACCTAATTTCATAAGGTACGCCCTCCAATCCAGGCAATAACCTTGTAAACCTTCTCTGCACTCTGTCTATAGTATCCACTCTAAAGCAGCAGCTTTGAGTATCCTATCAACACGCACTCCAAAATCTCTCAGATTCTCCACACTGCCAAGTCTTACCATTTATATTCTGTCTTCAAATTGGACCTACCAAAATAATGCTTCATTCTCTTTATTCTTTTTGTTACATTTCCAACTTTTTTGTTATCTGTAGATCTACCTTCTATGAAATACTATATACTCCAGAGCAGATTAATTACTGATTTTCAAAAAGGCTTTGTTCCTACACCTGAAGAGTATTGTTATCCACATCCCTCAAATACGTAAGAAATCCTTCACAGTTACCTTCTGCTTTCTGTCCTTTTCTCAATTTTTTCCCTTTGCAATCATTTTCAATTTTGATAAACATGTCCATCATGAGGCATTTTATCAAATGTGTTTTGAAAGCTAATGTACACAACATACCTTTATTACTTCAAAGGAATTAACAAACCCATCTACACTTACCAAATTTATTCCAGCAATCATTTATTAATCTGCATTTTTAAATGGGAAATTGTTTTTGTAACTTTAATTGCCTCTAAAAGAAAACCCACCTGCAACCTTAGCCTGAATGTTCTGTAGCCACTGGACAATTTACTTCTTCTTTTTGAAAATATGTTTTAACACTTGTGATTCTTTGATGCTTTGGCATTCTCATATCTAAGGAGGACTAAGGATAAGAAAGCCATTTGGCCTGTAGTGAATGTGGGCAGTTTTCACTACCTCTGCTGTTACATTCATCTACAACCTATAATGTGCCTACTACTACTTTTGAATAATGTCAATCTTTAAAATGCCTTCCATTTGTCTATTTCAATATAATTCTGTAATTAATCTGATAGTAGAGCCTCATCTGTCTCTAGAATAAAATGTCCTCTTTTGCTCACTAATTGGCTCCATCCTTCCATGATATGAAACCTTACTACTTATACATTTATAAGAGACTCTGGGGTTACAGGTTATGTTAAATACCATTTCCCTCTCATTTCCAACCCTATTTCTCTTTATTGTATTCAGTTAAATTCTCATCTGTATTGTGAGCCTTATATCAATTCTAAGTCTCCTTTTACCCATTTCATCTGTAAATCTGCAATTGTCTGGGGAAATCTAGCATTTTTCCTTTGTGAGTATGAGTTTGGTAGCTTCTTTTTGAAGATTCTTTGCTCAGTTTTTGAACTGTCACTTATTTGCTGCTTTCTCTTCCCTATTTCAAGTTTGCTGCATTTACTTTAGGAACCCTAAAGGAAATGAACTTTCACAACTTGTTTGAAGGAAATTATTATTACCTTCTTCTTTAACCACCACTGGTAGATAAATTATCACAAATTACTATATGTACCTTTTATTGTGACAAACTATCATATATTTCACTGAAGTACCTTAATTGTGTCAGCTTAACACTAATATCTAAGAACAAAGAAGGAGCTAATTTGCTTCAGTATTCACTGCGGAAAATGATCTTGGTGATTGTAGGGATGACTTGCAGTGGACTGAAAAGCTTGAGCATGTAGATATTAAGAAAGAGGATGTGCTGGAATTTTTGGAAAGCATCAAGTTGGATAAGAGTCCAGAACCAGATGAGATGTACCCAGACTATCTGGGAGGCGAGGAAGGAAATTGCTGAGCCTCTGGCGATGATCTTTGCATCATCAATGCTGATGGGAGAGGTTCTGGAGGATTGGAGGGTTGCATATATTGTTTCCTTATTCAAAAAAGGGATTAGAGATAGCCCAGGAAATTATAGACCAGTGAGTCTTACTTCAGTGGTTGGTAAGTTGATGGAAAAGATCCTGAGAGGAACGATTTACAATTTATGAACATTTGGAGAGGCAAACTATGATTAGGAATAGTCAGGATGGCTTTGTCAAAGGCAGGTCATGCCCCATGTGCCTGATTGAATTTTTTGAGGATGTGATTAAACACATTGATGAAGGTAGAGCAGTAGATGTAGTGTATATGGATCTCCGCAAAGCATTTGGCAAGGTACCCCATGCAATCCTTATTGAGAAAGTAAGGAGGCATGGGATCCAAGGGGACATTGCTTTGTGGATCCAGAATTGGCTTGCCCACAGAAGGCAAAGAGTGGTTATAGATGGGTCATATTCTGCATGGAGGTCTGTGACCAGTGGTGTGCCTCAGGGATCTGTTCTGGGACCCCTTCTCTTCGTGATTTTTATAAATGACCTGGTTGACGAAGTGGAGGGATGGGTTAGTACATTTGCTGATGACACAAGGTTGGGTGTGTTGTGGATAGTGTGGAGGGCTGTCAGAGCTTACAGCAGACATCGATAGGATGCAAAACTGGGCTGAGAAGTGGCAGATGGAGTTCAACCCAGATAAGTGTGAAGTGGTTCATTTTGGTAGGTCAAGTATGCTGGCAGAATATAGTATTAATGGCAAGACTCTTGGCAGTGTGGAGGATCAGAGGAATCTTGAGGTCCGAGTCCATAGGACTCTCAAAGCTGCTGTGCAGGTTGACTCTGTGGTTAAGAAAGCATATGGTGCATTGGCCTTCGTCAATCGTGGGATTGAGTTTAAGAGTCGAGAGGTAATGTTGCAGCTATATAGGACACTGGTCAGAACCCCACTTGGAGTACTGTGCTTAGTTCTCACCTCACTACAGGAATGATGTGGAAACTATAGAAAGAGTACAGAGAAGATTTACAAGGATGTTGCCTGGATTGGGGAGCATGCCTTAGTTGAGGCAGAGTTAACTTGGCCTTTTCTCCTTGGAGCAACGGAGGATGAGAGGTGATCTGATAGAAGTGTATAAGATGATGAGAGGCATTGATCATGTGGATAGTCAGAGGCGTTTTGCCAGGGCTGAAATGGCTAACATGAGAGGCTACAGTTCTGAGATGCTTGGAAGTAAGTACAGAAGAGATGTCAGGGGTAAGTTTTTTTATACAGTATTGGTGAGTGCGTGGAATGGGCTGCCGGCAATGGTGGTGGAGTCGGATATGGTAAGGTCTTTAAAAGGCTCCTGGATAGATACGTGAAGGTTAGAAAAATAGAGGGGTATGAGTAACCCCAGGTAATTTCTAAAGTAAGTACATGTTCAGCATAGCATTGTGGGCCGGATGGCCTGTATTGTGCTGTAGGTTTTCTGTGTTCTATGTTTCTATATTCTTACAGTTGATAAAAATAAACTGAGATCACAATGACTGACTGACTTCTCTCACTTGATTCAGTACAGGATAAGCATAAACGTCATGCTCTGAACTCATTAACATGGTGCCTGCTTCCAGAGCACTAATTACATTGCTGCTGACTGTGATAGACCTTGATAAACTCTGATGTTGCAAATAACTACTGCCAGTGCTATCTAACTCGTGCTTTCATGAATAACAGTATAGGCTTGAGGTTGCTTTCCACTGCTTCCTCACCTAAACTAGAGGAAAAGATGTATTCTGATTGCAACCAGTAGAGGAGTGGAGGTTTCCGAAGGTTTTGGGAACTACAGGTTACCATGGAAAATGAGTTGGCACTGGAATATTCATTTACTGCATTTGAGACCTTGTCAACAAGCTGCAGACAAAGAGAGTGATGGAAAGGCAGCCCTTCCACAGGGTATTAACAATTTCTCCGAACATGTTGTCAAGACAGCAGTGGGAAAAGGTTGCAATGAAGACTGTTCATTCATTTATCCCACCAGCCTTTTACATATTTATTAGTACTCCAAGACTCACTCTGATTCTTCACATCTTCCACCCACTATCAATCATTCAGCAATGGGAAGCATGTCAACCAAGTAAAATACAAGAAAATCACTCATAGCATTCACACTCCAACGAAAGTGCAAACAAGACATAACCATGTTGCAACTTTGGATCAATGGAATCCAGCATGAGTCTAACAACTACTGCTCAGAGGACAGAATGGTGGCCATAATTAGTGAAGCTTCCACTGAATCTGTGGCCAGTGATAAGAGTCAGATACTGAAAATAATGTTATATTTATGCTTACCATTCTTTTTCACATCAATTCCCCTCAGTCCAGGATCTCTTATTTACAAACTGCAGATGACACAATCCTTCCCCTGCACATTATCACTCCTGTATTTTAATCCTACCCTTGAGCCATTCTTACTTCAAATGGTCAAAAACTACCATAATTAAAAGCAGTGAGTCACAGCAACATGCATTAACAAATAAAATTCCTTATCATAACGAGAACACAAGATGACCGAAACAAAATCAGGCCACCTGACCCCTCAAGCCTGTGCTGTAATTCAGCTTGGTAATGGCTAATGTTTTCAGCTCTCAATTGCACAGTGCCACTTCTACATGGCCCTAACTATGCAGATCTTTCAAAAATGTATCTACTACTTATTTAACTTCATCCAATGATTTGGCCTCTATACTTTCTGGAATAGAGCACGCCAGAGATTCACTGCCCTCTGAGCAAAGAAATTCCTGCACATCTCAGTTTTAAATGACTGTCCTCCATTTTCTTGTAAATTTGTCCAGCCATTTGAGACTCTCCCACTGCTGTAAGTATCTCAACGTACCCTGTGGTGTCCACAGCAGATCTTATTGGCATTATCATTGGTTTATTATTGTCACATGTACCAAGATACAGTGAAAGGCTTGTCTTATATACTGTTCATACAGATCAATTCATTACATAGTGCATTGAGCTAGAACGTGAATTACAGTGATGTAAAATAATAACAATGCAGAATGAAGTGTGAAAGCTACCAACGAAGTGTAGTGCAGGTGAACAATAAAGGGGAAGGTCTTAATAAAGTAGATTGTGAGGCCAAGAGTCCATCTTATCATACAAGAGGTCTGTTCAAGAGTCTAATAACAATAGGATAGAAGTTGTCCTTGAGCCTGGTAATATGTGCTTTCAGGTTTTTGTATCTCCTGCCCAGTGGGAGAAGGGAGAATAATGTCCAGGTGGCTGGGTTCTTTGATTATCCTGAATGCTTTACTAAAGCATAAAGACATACTGTGTAAACAAAGACTATAGAGGGGAGTGTGGTTCCTGTGATATGCTGAGCAGATCTTATATGGTGTCGGTAAGATCATTCCTCACTCTTTTGAGCTCCAGAGAATGCAGATCTAGAATTTTACTCTTTCATGATACTCTTTCAAAAAGGAAAACCCTTTTTTCTCCCTTACAGTAATCTGATTATTGCAGCCTTCTCAATGCTGGGCTTTTCACTCCACGGAGTTTAGTTTAATGAGGAAGGATATACATTAGGTGGAACATTGAGAGAAATGGAAGGAAAATTAGTAGTCCTGATGTCAACTCCCTGAAGAGCAGAACCAGAGAATCTTTTTTTTTTTGAGAAGGATTTTGATTGGGCTTTTTGACATACAAAAAATACTTGAAAAGCGGTCAACCTGAAAGTGTGGATCAAACATGAAGTAACAGCTTTAGCCAGACAGGACTGTACAGAATTTGGAGCCCATGCATATATGGCCAGTTCCATTCCAATAGCTCCAGACTTAATACCTGTTTATCAACCTTTCTGCTTCCACAATTATATGAGTATTACTGCAGGTATCGCGGTGAAAGCTAACAAGTTTGTCATGCAAGTTCATTATAGCTACGTGAGGTAGTGTTCACAGGAGCTGTGATCATCGCAACACACAAGCAATTTCATTTACTTTTCAGTGCACTTTTTACTATGAGCTGCCCCACCTCAATCCAATTGATTGCAGAATTTATCAATAAACACTCTGTATTTAATTGCTATGATAAAGGTGATATTTTATTAGTATTTATTATTAATTCCAGCTTCATTAATCACAGCAAGAGACGTTAATTAAAATGAGTGTACATGCATATTCCCATAGCAACCAGTTCACATCAAACTAATTAAAGATTGCGTGTGACTGATGCACAAACTTACATCTGGCAATATTTTGCATCAGGCTCTATAGTGCTGATATTATAAACGTTGTGGAGAGCTTTAATTGAAAAATGTCTGGACCTCCAGCACTTCTCATACAATGTAATAACTGCACTATCCAATTCAATTACTGAGTCCGTCTACTTATTAAAGGTTCCTTATTCAGAAAACGTTCCCAAAATGTGCTGGAGCTAAAATGAATAATCCATACATAAAACAGATGTAGGAATTGTGATTAAAGATTAACCTGTGCCCATTCACAGACAGTATATTGATGCTGTGCTGGCTTTTCATGAGAATGATTGCTGCACACAACCAGAACACTTTCAATATTCATTTGTTGCTCTCATCAGTAAAGATCACCTGTGCTACATAAAGTTAGCCTGCAACTTTCAAAGAGACATGATCACCCAGACATGATCTGGCTGATGGCATGGTTGACTGGATCAGCAAGTTTGCAGATGACACCAAAATTGGAGTCAGGCTATCTAAGCTTGCAGAGGGTTTTGCATTAACTGGAAAAATGATCTGAAAATGGCAGATGGAATTTAATGCAGACAAGAGCAAGGTTTTGCACTCCGGTAGGACCAACCTGGTTAGGTCTGACACAGTGGACAGTAGGGCACTGAGGAGTGTGGTAGGACAAAGGGATCTGGGAATACATGTACAGAGCTCATGGAAAGTGGTGTCACAGATATATAAGGTTGTGAAGAAAGCTTTTGGCATATTGGCCTTCATAAACCGAAGTATTGAGTACAGAAGATGGGATGTTATGTTGAAGTTGTACACAACATTGGTGAAGCCTAATTTGGAGTATTGTGTGCAGTTTTGGTCACCTACCTAAAGGAAAGATGTAAACAAAGTTTAAAGAGTGCAAGGAACATTTACAAGGATGTTTCTTGGTCTGGAGGACCTGAGTTATAAGGAAAGATTGAATAGTTTAGGACTGTATTCTTTATAATGTAGAAGATTGAGAGGAGACTTGATAGAGGCATACAAAATTATGAGGGGTATAGACAGAGTAAACGCAAGCAGGCTTTTTTCCACTGAGGTTGTGTGGAACTTCAACCAGAGATCATGGGTTAAAGGTGAAAGGCAAAAAGTTTGAGGGGAACGTGAGGGGAAACTTCTTCAATCAGAGGGTTATGAGGGAATGAGCTG
The DNA here is from genome assembly GCF_030144855.1 of Hypanus sabinus. Lineage (NCBI taxonomy): Eukaryota > Metazoa > Chordata > Chondrichthyes > Myliobatiformes > Dasyatidae > Hypanus > Hypanus sabinus. The sequence goes on from NC_082717.1 coordinate 45,265,495, forward strand.
CCAGCACAAGTGATGCATACAAGCTCAATTTCCATGTTTAAGAGAAGTTTGGATAGGTATGTGGATAGTAGTGATATGGAGTAATATGATCCCATTGCAGGTCAATAGGAGTAGGCAGTTTAAATAGTTTCAGCATGGACTAGATAGGCCAAAAGGCCAATTTCTGTGATGTATTTCTCTATGACTCTGTGACTCTAAGACATGCACTTGTGAGTGGAGGTTGAAAGAAATGAATCAAACCCGTACCATGGTGAGGAATCGCACAACATGAGCAAGGGGAGGCTCCGAGATTTTTAAGTGTGCACTGGGGGCATGTTGTCAGAGGTAGAAAGAAGGGCAGCTGCCTTGTATCTATACTGATGAGGGTGTAGAAGCAAAAGACAAAAAGCAGTGGAAGCTGCTCAGGACCAGATTTTATGATTCCACATGTTCCCTGAATCAGTAAATTTGGCTTCAATTGCTATATAATTTGAAAATCATACTGACAGCTGGAAGAAATCACCTTTCCAGTGAACAGTTAATGATCTCATTAAGGGCTGCAGGTTGGAGCTCTCCCTGCTCTCTACCATCTATTCAGCCTAATGAAGTTCAGAGGAAACTCTGAGGCCCAAAGTGATAATGCTGGCATCAGCCAGAATCAGAGTCAGGCTTAGTACCACTCACTGAAATGACATGAAATCTTATGTTTTGTGGCAGCACTACAGCAAATACATAAAATTGTTATAAATTACAGAAAAAAATAAATAGTGCAATAAAAGGAATATCAATGTCGTGTTCTTGGGTTCATAAAAACAGTGGCAGAGGGGAAGAAGCTGTTGCTGAATCACTGGGTTTTCAAGCTCCTACACCTCCTTCCCGATGGCAGTGATGAGAAAAGGATATGCCCCGAATGGTGAAGATCCTTAGTAATGGTTGCCAGCTTTTTGAGGACTATCACTTGAAGATGTCCTCAATGGGTGTGGAGGGCTGTGCCCGTGATGGAGTCAGTGTCTATAACCTCCTTTGAATCTGTGTACTGGAGCCTCCACACTAGCTCTGATACCACCAGCTGACCATACAAATGGAACTGAGGCTAAAGGACAGCCTTATCTTATTGAATAGCATTTGATCTTCTAAATATTTATTGTGGAAATATCCTTGAAAGACAATGTTTAATTACTACAGCTTTTCTAATAGTGGTATACTGTTTGCATAACATGAATGTCATCAGGATTTATGGTCTTTTGCTTTTCCTGTCATCTATATTTAAGGATAATGTAGTGGATTAAAATAGTGTCAGCTAAGCTAGGTATAATGCCGCTGTGATTTAGTGCCACAAGCGGTAATCAATGTATTTATTTTACTTTGAAAGGTCTCTGCTTGAGACTTCTGGTCATTTGTCATGTTTTTATCAGCCAATTTTATTGCTTATTTAATCACGTCATTCGTTTTCAGTGCTGCAACAATTCATAAATCTGAATTCACTGGGGGTAATTGGACTCTCCTTGAATAGGTCCTATGAGAGCGTCACTTATAACTTTTGCTCTACTTGATGGCTCCAGAGGAGTTCTGGCAGTGAAGAGAAGGCATGCACTAAAGATAGGCTAGAGTACCTAAACTGAATGCTTCCTGATAGTCTTCATGCACATCTTGCTCTGCAAAAGAGGTTGTCCTAGACCATTTGAAGAGAATGTGTTCTAACTAATTCTAGATGTTGGCTCTGGTGATCAGTTATGTAATTTGACTCTGCAAATGTTGATTGCCTTCTTAGCAGTTCACGGAATCCCAGGATAAATATACTCAGTGCAGTGGTGTATTAACATTGATTAAACCCGTGCAAAAATCTACTGCTGGCACCAATCTGTATAATTTCCTTTTTGTCCATTAACTTGCTAGATGACCTTTAGTGGGACCTGACTGACAAATAGTTTAATTTTAACATTTCCTTCATAGTTCAGAATTAGAATCAGGTTTAATATCACTGGCAAATGTTGTGAAATTTGTTAACTTAGTGGCAGCAGCACAATGCAATACATGATAACCTGCAAGCTTCCATGTCTCCTTCCTGACAACAACAGTGACAAGAGGGCATGTCCTGAGTGATGGGGGTCCTTAATAATGGATGCCGCCTTTTTGAGCCTTGGATACTATTGAGGTTAGTACCAAAGATGGATCTGACTACTCCTCAGTAAATCTGTAGAAGTTTTCAAGTGTTTCAGTTGACAAACCAAATCTCCTCAAACTCCTAATGAAATATAGCTGTGACCTTGCCTTCTTTATAGCTGCATCAATATATTAAGACTAGGTTAGATCCTCAGAGATCTTGACACCCAAGAACTTGAAATTGCTCACTCTCTCCACTTCTGAACCCTTTATGAGGTTGGTTCATGTTTCTCGTCTTATCCTTCCTGAGGTCCACAATCAGTTCTTTCGTCTTACTGGCGTTGACTGCAAGGTTGTTGCTGCGACACCACTCAACCAGCTGGTGTATCTTGCTCCTGTATGCCCTCTCATCTCCATCTGTGATTGTACCAGCAATGGTTGTTTCACCAGTAAATTTATAGATGGCATTTGAGCTGAACATAGCCACACAGTCATGGGTATTGAGAAAGTAGAGCAGTAGGCTAAGTACACACCCCTGAGATGCACAAGTGTTGAACATTAGTGTAGAGGAGAAATTTTTACCAATCCGCACAGATTGTGGTCTTCCAGTTTGGAAGGCACCTAACCTGATTTCACCTCTTTGTTTCTTTCCAACACCTCAAAGCTTATAAATATCCTAGGCAATCTGTGCTCTTTCACTTCTAGCCTCTTGGCATCCATTGGCAATCCACCTTCAGCTTCAAAGTCCATAAGATAAGGATTTGCTCTTCTATAGCAATCTCCTTCTCCCTCAGAATGCCCCATGAAGCCTATAAATGACAACCCATTGCTTATCTGCTTGATATATATTTTATGGAGTTCTGCATTACATTTTGTTTCATTACTGTTTTCTGAAGAAAATTGAGACTTTTACAGTAATAAAAACACTGTAACAATACATAAGCACAATACATTCCGCAGATGCTGTAGATCCACAGAAACACATACAAAATGCTAGAGAAACTTAGTAGGTTCCTCAGCATCTATGGAGAAAAAGGAACAGTTTATTTTAGACTGAGACCATTCATTAGGGCTGGAAAGGAAATGGAAAAAAGGCAGAAGAAGAGGGAGTACATGCTAGAAGGTGATAGATGAAGCCAGGTGGGTGGGGGAGGGAGGATGAAGTAAGAAGCTGGGAGGTGATAGGTGCAAAAGGTAAAGGGCAGGAGAAGAAGGAATCTGACAGGAGAGTGGACCGTGGGAGAAAAGGAAAGTGGAGGTGATAGTCAGGTGAGGAGAAGAGAAGAGGTAAGAGGGGGCCAGAGGGAGGAATTGAATAGGTAAGGGGGAGGGGGAAATTTACTGGAAGCTGGAGAAATTGATGTTCATGCCATCCATTTGGGGACTATGCAGATGGAATGCGAGATGTTGTTCCTCCAATCTGAGAGTGGCTTCATCATGGCAGTCAAGGAGGCCATGCACCCACATGTCAGAATGGGAATGGGGACTGGAATTAAAATGGTTGGCCACTGGAAAACCCTGCTTTTTGCGAATGGAGCAAAGGTGCATGAGAGGGGATCTCATTGAATGTTGAAAGGTCTAGATCGGGTGGATGTGGAGAGGATGTTTCCTATCCTGGGGGTATCCAGAACTAGAGGGGACGAGAGGGCATAACCTCAAAATTGAGAGGAGACCCTTTAGAACAGAGGTAAAATGGATTTTTTTTAGCCAGAGAGTAGTAAATCTATGGAATGCTCTGCCACAGACTGTGGTGTAGGCCAAGTCTGTGGGTATATTTAAGGTAGAAATTGATAGTTTCTTGATCGATCAGGGCATCAAAGGATATGGCGAGAATGCTGGTGTATTGGGTTGAGTGGGATCTGGGATCAACCACGATGGAATGGTGGAGCAGACTTGATGGGCTGAATGGTCTAATTCTGCTCCTACATCATATAGTCTTCTGATCTTATTGTCAAAGTGGTCCCCCAGTCTATATTAGGTCTCACCAATGTAGAGGAGGTTTCATTGAGAGCACTGGATGTAGTCGATGACTCAAGTGAAGTGTTGCTCACCTGGAAGGACAGTTTGGGGCCCTGAATGGAGTCAGGAAGGATGTGAATGGACAGGTGTAGCACGCCTTCTGCTTGCAGGGATAAGTGCTGGGAGAGAGATTAGTGGGTTGGGATGAATAGACAAGGGAATCTCAGAGGGAGTGATCATCACTGAAAGTGGTGAATGGTGGGGGGAGGAGGTGGTAGGGTCCCATTGGAGATTGCAGACTTCTATGACTATATTGTCTATGCCTCTTCCCACCCGATCTCCTGCAAAATTGCCATAACCTTTTCTCAGTTCCTTCGTCTCTGCCACATTGGTTCCCAGAATGAGGCATTCCTTTCCGTGATAGCAGAGATACCCTCCTTCTTCAAAGAACAGAGTTTCCCTTCCTCCACCATTGATGCTGGCCTCACCCACATCTCCTCCATTTCCTGAACTGCAATCATCAGTCCATCTTCCCAATGCTTTAACAAGGACAGAGTTCCTCTTTTCCTCACCTTCCACCCCATGAAACTCCACATCCAGCACATCATTCTCTGCAACTCCACAATCTCCCTCTCACCACCAAACACACCTTTATCTCTCTTCCATTCTCTGCTTTCCACAGGTTTTGGTCCCTCTGTGATTCCTTTATCCACTCATCCCACCCCACATATCTCCCTCTTGGCACTTAACCATACAAGTGGAAACAATGCTACACCTGCCTATTCACCTCAGCCCTCACCTCCATTCAGGGCCCAAAACAGTCCTTCCAGGTAAGACGATACTTCAGCTGCAGATCTGTTGGGGTTGTCTATTGCATTCAGTGTTCCTGGTATGTCCTCCTCTACATTGGGAGATCCTGTATACATTGGGCGACCACTTTGTCAAGCATCTTTGCTACACCTGCAAAAGGAAAATATCCCAGTGGCCAACCATTTTAATTCCAATTCCCATTCCCATTCCATCATGCCCATGGGCTCCTCTTCTGCAATGATGAGGACACTCTTAGGTTGGAGGAGAAACACTTCATATTCCATCTGGGTACCCTCCAAAATGACAGCATGCACATTGATTTCTCCAACATCACCCCCCCCCCCCTTCTCTTGCTTTCCATTCCATATTCTGGCTTCCCTCTTACTCATTGTCTTTTCTTCACCTCCCCATCACCTCCTTTTGGAGCACCTTCTCCTTCCCTTTTTCCCATAGTCCACTCTCCTCTCCTATCAGATTCTTTCTTCTTCATCCCTTTACCTTTTCCACCCATCACCTCCCAGGTTCTTACTTCATCATCCCCCTGCCCCCACCTCCCCCACCTACCAGACTTCACATATCACCTTCTAGCTAAGCAAACATGAGAAAATCTGCAGAATCTGGAAATCCAAAGCAACCTTCAAACCTGGTCCGACTCTTTCCCCTTCCTTTCCAGTCCTAATGAAGGGTCTCGGCCTGAAACATTGACTGTGCATTTATTTCCATATATGCTGCCTGACCTCCAGCATTGTGTGCATTATAATAAAAATACAAGCGTATTTGATCATTGAGACATTTTTGACAAAAATGAGTCATAATTTCCTCAGATTTGTCATTTGCTTCCTTAGCCTTACATGCAACTCTGTCTTATTGTTACAAACTATAGGAGATTAAACAGAAACTTTACTCTTGGGAATCATGAGAAGCTGAAGAAGATATAGCCCTATGGTGTTCAGTTGATTGGTCTCCAGGAAACTGCTTGAGGAAACAGCTAAATCATTCAATCAATCGCCCTGGGGATCAGTCTTTAATCACCATGCTAATTGTGTCCCTTTCTTCAGATTCAATCAAATACAGATTTAACTCGCATGAGCCTTGGAATTTGTTTAGCAGTTTGTTGGTCAACAGCATTTAATTGTAATGAACAAATTGTTTGAATTGAAATGGTTCTTGTCAGAATTTGAAGTCTGTAAGCTTGATACAGACCATGGTAAGATGCTGTTTCTGATAAATTAACAAATTCTACTACAATTGAATCAGAATCAGGTTTATTATCACCGGCATGCGACGTGAAATTTGTTAACTTAGCAGCAGCAATTCAATGCAATACGTAATATAGGAGAAAAAAATATAAAATAATAATAAATAAATAAACAAATCTTATTCTGTATACTTTATACAGTATACATATATTGAATAGATTAAAAATCATGCAAAAAGCAGAAATACTATATACGTTAAAAAAAGAGAGGTAGTCTCCAAGGGTTCAATGTCCATTTAAAATCAGATGGCAGAGGGGAAGAAGCTTTACCTGAATAACTGAGTGTGTGCCTACAGGCTTCTGTACCTCCTACCTGATGGTAACAGTGAGAAAAGTGCATGCCCTGGGTGCTAGGGGTCCTTAATAATGGACACTGCCTTTTTGAGACACTGGTCCTTGAAGATATCCTGGGTGTTTTGTAGGCTAGTACCCAAGATGGAGCTGACTAAATTTGCAACCCTCTGCAGCTTCTTTCGGTCCTGTGCAGTAGACACACCCACCCCACCCCCCACCATACCAGACAAAGATGCAGCCTGTCAGAATGCTCTCCATGGTACATCTATAGAAGTTTTTGAGTGTATTTGTTGACTTACCAAATCCCTTCAAATTCCTAATGAAGTATAACCACTGTCTTGCCTGCTTTATGACTGCATCGATATGTTGGGGCCAGGTTAGATCCTCAGAGATCTTGACACCCAGGAACTTGAAACTGCTCACTCTCTCCACTTCTGATCCCTCTATGAGGATTGATAGGTGTTCCTTTGTCTTATCCTTCCAGAAGTCTACAATCAGCTCTTTGAGTGCCAGGTTGTTGCTGTGGCACCACTCCACTGGTTGGCATATCTCACTCCTGTACGCCCTCTCGTCTCCACCTGCGATTCTACTAAAGTAATGTATATTAAAGATACATGTAAAGATACATTGAAGCACATGAATTGTGAACTATAATTTACTTTTCAGTTACTGCACATCTTACCTTCTCAATTATTTAAGGCATATAAATAACAGCACATGAAATAATTTCCCCTTCCTTGACTAATTATTATATGAGTTTAGACTAAGTGTCCCGTTTCATTTACTGCAATGATTTAATCAGGGAAGTACTAGCTGTCTCTTTTCTTCATGACCGTCAGTTTAATTGGTCTCTTAGCCATCAAGCTATTAAATACTGTTACTCAATGTTTTGGTTGAAATATCCAAGGATCACAATAGCAAGAATAATTCCGCAAGTTCAAAAGGTTACTCTAATAATGAGGTCTAATAATTGCAGTAGCACTTCCTATTTTTATATTCCATGAGATAGATTGTTTCATGCATTATGGAAAGCAAATCATAACCTTCAAGTGCTCTTGTTGTGTTAAACTGTACTTGAAGTGCTTGTTCAAAAAAGCTACCCCACTACTGATTGTTGTGATCCCCTTCGCCATTCTGATAAGTCATTAAATGTTATTAGAGGTGTTAATTATATTGATTTCCAGCATTCTTTGTTCACTCATCCCACAGTTTTTCTCTATTTAGGGTGTGTTCACATTTGCCATTTCTGCATCTAAATGTACCATTGAACTCTTCATGTAGAACTTGCATATTTAGTTTATTTTCATTGGAAATTCAACAGCCTTCCTTCCCACCATCTCAATTAGTATGATTAAATGCACCATGTGTAGTAATTGCACATTTTACTTAGCTTCCAAAATTCAGTTCCCTGTTGCATGTTTGGCATTAGAACCAGGGTTGCCTGTCTCTCCCTGGCCAGTTTCGGACACACTTCTCTCTATTCTATAGGCTATTTATATTGAGATTGCAGTTACTTCCCTTCTGATGTCCAAGTCCAGTGTTAACACATTGAATAACTATTAGTCCTGAGAATATTACACTGGAATAATGCCATTCAATGCACTAAGGGTGCAGAATTCACTTCAAGCAGCCAAGGAATGATTATATGAAGTGACATAAAACAGCCAGAGAGTTCCGTTGTTATGTCATTTCAGCTGTGATTAAACACAATTTCAATTGAATAGTGCTGAAGTCTAACTTCTAGGCCAGTGTTTGTTGTTGTATGACTTATCAGAATGGCGAAGGGGATCACAACAATCAGTAGTGGGGTAGCTTTTTTGAACAAGTACTTCAAGTACAGCTTAACACAACAAGAGCACTTGAAGGTTATGATTTGCTATCCATAATGCAGTTTGGTTTTACAGGAGGAAAAATACCCAGAAGCTGAGAAATTGATTTTCATATCATCAAATTGAAGGCTACTTTGTCAGAATATGAGGTATTGCTGCTGCTCCAACATGTCAAAACAGGAATGGGCCTCCTCCATATTGATGATACCTGACGTAGATTGGGGAACTGCTTTGTCAAGCACCTCTGCTCCATCCACAGATAGCAGAACTTCCCAGTGGCCAACCATTTTAATTCCTATCCCCATTCCCATTCCGACATGTTGGATCACAGCCTCCTCTTCTGCCACAGTGAGGCTACTCTTAGGATGAGGGCCAACATTTCATATTCCATCTGGGTAGCCTCCAACTTGATGGCATGAATATCAATTTCTCCAACTTCTCGTAATTTTTTTCCCCTCTCTCTTCCTTTTTCTTCGGTTTCCCACTCTGGCCTCTTACCTCTTCTCCTCACCTGCCTATCACCATCACTTGGAGGCTCACCTCCCTCCCTTTCTCCCAAGATCCACTCTCGCCTCCTATCCGATCCTTTCTCTCCAGCCCTTTACCTTTTCCACCCACGTTCTGCCAGCCTCTTACTTCAACCCCACTTCCCCAACCACCTGCCTTCACATACCACCTTCTAGCTTGTCCTACTTACCCTTCACAAGCTTCTTATTCTGGCATCTTCCCCCTTCCTTTCCAGTCCTGATGAAGGGTCTCAGACCGAAATTTCGACAGCTTATTCATTTCCATGGATGTGGCCTTTTCTGGTGAGTTCCTCCAGTACTTTGTGTGTGTCGCTCTGCTACTTATTGCTATCCGCAAAGCCTAGCCCACTGCAAGATCAACTGGGAATCAAACAATAACTTTGTCTTACATTGCAATACACATTAAATCTCCTTTTAGAACAAAGTTGTTTGATGAATTAGTAATTATAAAAGGGAAGGAGCAATACATAAGCCTTATAATTACTGTCTGTGCCGTCATCATATGAATATGTAATATGCACAGATCAAATGCCTGTCTGCTATTTTAATAATGCTATAACCTATTTAATTTCCGATGAGCAGAATGATCGAAGTACAGAATGATTTCTATGCTGTACTTTATAGGATTTCTAAGTCAATGTGGACACAAATGAGTTACAACATCTCAGAGTTATGCAAATTCAGGTTAACGGCAATATTTCTCATATTACTGGTATTAGTCAATTCTGAAGTGACTTTTTTAATGTTAGCCTACACTGCTGTATATCTACTTGTACAATGGGGTGGTAATGATAAATCTCTATTTGACTTGAACCAGACTTGAGTGTCTTTCTGACATCTGACAAACAAACATTTGAAATGGGTCCGGTAACAAATTGTCATGTAGTTTTATTTCACAATATTTACACAGCAAAGTTACTATAAGTTATATTTATTTTGATTAGAACAAGAGGCTTCCAAGTAATAATCATGTGATGCTTCTCTCTCCACCATGGTTAATCACAGTTATATTGAACATAATAATCACTCTGCCTCCTGGCGCACAGCACCAGGCAGATCTCTCGGTAGTCTCTTGTCTTCCCTGATTTGTCTCACCTGTGATTCCCTCCCTGCAGTATCTCCACCCTTTCAAAAAATTCCTGCTCCCTTTTCATCACTTTTTTCACTGAAAAAAATCTGAGGTTTTTTCAAAAGGATGATGAGAGGTAGTTTTTCAATTGCCCAAACACACTAATTAGATTATCGGCCCTGAAGAAATCAACCTCAGTTGGGCATACCACCCTCACAAATTCTTATGAAGATTTGAGGATTTTATTTTCTTAAAAATATAAGGGGCAGCTGGAAGTGTAGTGATTTGTGTAATGTTTTACTGCTCCATGACCAGGTTCAATTCCTGTTGCTGTCTGTAAGGAGTTTTTACGTTCTCCCCTTGACTGCTGGGTTTCCTCTGGGTGCTCTAGTTTCCTCCAAGATGTATGGGTTAGTATGTTAATTGGTCGCATGGATGTAATTGTGTGGCATGGGCTAGTTGGGCTGGGAGGGCCTGTTACCACGCTGTATCTCTAAATATTTTTGTTTTAATCTGCTCTTATATAAAGCAAAACTCTTATTTGTAAATGCAACCTTTGAAAAGTTGGTCTAAACATTAACATTTGAGATGAATGTTAAGTATAACACAATGAGTTATAATAGCTCATCCACAGGACGTGGCTTAATGAGATGCACATCAAAGGATAAATGTCAGTAAAGGCTCCTGTCTCTATCCTCTAATGCCTCATTCTCAATTTCTCTCTGTGAGATAAAAATGATAAAATACATTTATCGAAGTCCTTCTCTTGCTACGTCACTTTTCTTAACTTCCAAACGTACCCTGCCTATTATTGATTTTTATACTCAATTAGCAAGAATAATAAATCAGAAAATCAGAAATCTTCTGGATTATATTTCTACTCCCTTTTCTTTCAAACCTATTTGTTGCTCAGAATTTGTACTAATGTGCAAAATGTCCATCATTTTACTGTTAAATATCAAAGTTAGATCTGAGATAGTAATTTCAATTTCATTTAACATTCTTACTATTATATGAGAGCAGCCTACAGTTATCCAGCCACCCATATATAATTGACTTCATGGATGCTGGAGTGAATTATTTACAGAAATGGTTTTAATAAGTTTGTGTCTTCGTCTTGTGTCAACACCTGTGCCAACAGCTCTAAGCAAAGTTTGTACCATATTTCTTCCATTCTATTTCTGTTCATTTGCTCAGGAGAATTTACTAAAAGCTTCAAGGGTAATGCTTTTATTTGTTGATATTCCTCTGATATTGGGAAATTGAATCTTCCAATCAAAATCTCACATTGCTGGCACATCTTAGAGGAATATGAAATGGTACATTACAGGAATTCAAAAGGGTCTAATTGCATCATTTTGTGGTATCCTGCAGTTTGGTTTTACAGACAGAGCATTACAACAGTGGCTGTTATATCAATATCGGTATCTTCACACAGAGTTGCAGTGTTGTAATGCCAGCTACAAGAGGAGCCATAGGCTGACCTTGTTAATGGCTGTTCCTCAGCACACAGTATGAGGTGCTTCTGGTCTATAACGAAAACATATACAGTCTGTAGAGAAACACATAGGAAACATGGAGAGCTCCGAATGATGTGTCTTAGCTGTTCAAGATTCTTAGCACTCATGCACACAACATTAAACATATAATCACATCCTACTTCCTTGCATGGATTACATGCTATATGGTGGTTCTGTCAGAAGAATTCCAATAAAATACAAGAAATAGAACAGCACAGGCCCTTCGATTCCCAGGGTTATTCCTGTTACCATTCTTAAACAAATGAACAACATTGGCTATTCTCTGGGACCTTACCCGTGGCTAAGGAGGATACTGTTATATGTGCTTATTGCTTTTGGTAGGAAAGATTTTCTGTGATGATCCTTTGACTGTGGAGCTGAATGTGTCTGTTCAAAAGGGTGCTCTGCTGCTTATTCAGTAGGTCATAGAGAATATGTGCCAGATTGTCCTTAGTGGATAACAGTTTGTTTCGTGATCTCTCCACCACTGACTCAAAAGAGTCTGGGTGCTTCTAGCCTTTTTGATGAGTTTATTTAGTCTTTTATGATGCTCCCCCAACATAAGGCCGCAAAGAAGACTGCACTTGCTACGACAGATTGTTAAAAGACTGTAAACATTTTACAAACTAATATAAAGGTGAAGTAATGTATATCATTTACTTTTCCAATTCCAAAAGATAAGAATCTCAATTTAAGTGAAAGGGGTCACAGATTCGGTTCCAGATTTGATCCAGCAGAAGAATTTCCCCACCCAGCTAAAGGCCTGTTAGCAAAGCTGGTTATTAATAAATAAAACAGTCGTTGGACTTGTTCTTAAGATTTCCAACAAAATAAATGATTCCAATGAAAAGCTTGATGTAATTGTTGATGAATAAGTACCGTTTTATGAAAGCATGAAGGACGAATGTGTCCTTCCAGTTCTATGTTAATTTCTAACATCTAATACTGTTCAACCTGGGAAACACTACTGAGGTAAGGCAAGAGGCTCAAATAAGAGCCACCGTCTCTAATCATATACTGTATGCTGCTTGTTGAGGGTTGAGAGTCAGGGGGAGCACAGCCCAGCTGAGCAGATGATATCTACATGCATTTTGTATTTCACCCTATGACTGCAGCTGGTGATCCAGTTTCTTCTAACATTCCAGAAACATGGGTTGGTAGATTAATTCGCCATTGTAAATTGCTCAGAGTATGCAGGTGAGTGGGAAAATCAACATGGGTGTAGGTGGGGGTTGGGGCTGTTGGAGGAGAATAAACAAAAGTCAAAGGTATGTTACACACACGAGATGCTGGAGGAACTCAGTAGGCCAGGCAGCATCTGTGGAAAAGAGTACAGCTGACATTTTGGGCTGACACCCTTCAGCAGGACTGGAGAAAAAAACGATGAGTATTATTTCAATGGTGTGGGAGGTGAGAGAGAAGCAGAAGGTGAAAGGTGAAACCAGGGTGGGAGGGCGGATGAAGTAAAGAGCTGGGAAGCGAATTGGTGAAAGAGATGCAGGGTTGGAGAAGGGGGAGTCTAATAGGAAGACCATGGAAGAAAGAAAAGGGGGAGGAGCACCAGAGGGAGGCGATGTGCAGGCAAAGAGCTAAGGTGAAAAAGGGGAAAAGAGGATGGGGAATGGTGAAGGGGAGGCATTACAGGAAATCTGGTTTACTGTTATATGGGGAGGTATATACAGGTGCAATGAAAAATGTTCTTGCAGCAGCATCACAGGCATATAGCATAAGACAAGCAATATTCATAAGAAACAACATTTTAAACACAGTATGCATACTTTTACAAGAAAAAACGCAATTAGAACAAAGAAAAAGTCAATTTTAATGCCATGTCATCAAAAGTGGCCATTGTATTGCCAACCTGTAGTGATTAGGGTTGCACCAATTGCTCATGGGTGTAAGTAATGTAGACAATCTTTTGATTTTAAAATGGATTAATGTGGAATTACTGTGAGTGGTTGGTCCAGGAGGGCCAAAGGGCTTCTTTCCACTCTCCTGCAGTATGTCTCTAGAGGGCTCACTAATTCAAGGCTATAATTCTAACCCTGCAATATTTTGGCTTTATTTTATAATTATCTTGTACATTTTGCTTCATGTGTCCCTGTTATTTACTTAATCAACTTTCTGTTAAAACATTGATTGCTCTGCAGCGACAATCTATAGGTACGTCGTATCACTCATATGAAAGTGTCTGGAACTGACTTTCAAGGCAAGGATGCCAACAGAAATAATCAGAAGTTTTGGGAATTAGAGAGGAGTACTTGAAGTGAGCAATGAAAATCAATCTCCTTTTATTAAATGCAGCCTGGTTCTCGCTTGAGTTTTTCAACTGATACATTTCATCATTTTCTCTATTTCCATAGTTATCCAGAGAGTTCTGCCTTTGTAATCCCTTACATATCTCCCCTGGCATACCCCTCTTGTGAATATATCTGACTTCTTTCGGAGACATTATCGACAGTTCTGTTCAATTTCAGTTACAGGCAAGCATCTGGAAAAAGATAATCGGGGAACGAATGTATTAGCTTTGAAAAGATTAAATAGGAGAAACCTCATGGATTTATTAAAGGGAAATCACATTTAATGAGCCTAATTGATTTTTTTTCAATTTTATTTAGTGGATCTTCAGAAGAAGGTGTTTCATGCGGTCTCACGGGAAAGTTAGTTAACTAAACTAAAGCGATTGAAATTACAGGATCAGTAACAGAAGAACAGCAAATAAGTTTAAAGGAAGAAAGTAAGGTGGTTGTAAATGTTTATTTTCATACATCTTAAACTGAAATATTTCCTAAAAGTCAGTCTGGGAACACTACTCAAGTATTGTCTTGGGCAGGGTAAAATTTCAAAACTTGTGTTTGATACCAAGCTTATCCATATTGTAAAAGATTGTAATGAAATTGAGAAAGATGAAAGGGATATTGGGCAGACAAGTGTGTTGTCATTGGAGAGAGTCCAGAGGAAGTTCACAAGGAATGAAGGGTTTAACATATGAGGAGCGTTTAGCAGCTTTGGGTCTGTGCTCACTGGAATTTAGAAGAATGCGAGGGGATCTTATTCAAACCTATGGAATGTTGCAAGGATTGGATAGGATGGATGTGGAGAGTATGTTTCCTATGGTGGGGGTATCCAGAACTAGAGGGGACTAGAGGGCACAACCTGAAAATTGGGAGGTTACCCTTTAGAACAGAGGTAAAACAGATTCTTTTTTTAGCCAGAGAGTAGTAAATCAGTGGAATACTCTGCCACAGACTGAGGTGGAGGCCAAGTCCATGGGTATATTTAAGGCAGAAGTTGATAGTTTCCTGATTGGTCAGAGCATCAAAGGATATGGCAAAAAGGCAGGCGTATAGGGCTGAGTGAAATCCAGGATCAGCCATGATGGAATGGTGGAGCAGGCTCAATGGGCTGAAAGGCCTAATTCTGCTCCTATGTCTTATGGTCTTAAATAAATATTAGATGAAATATATAGTACCTGTATTAGACAATAGACAATAGACAATAGGAGCAGAAGTAGACCATTCGGCCCCTCGAGTCTGCACCGCCATTCTGAGATCATGGCTGATCATTCACTATCAATACCCAGTCCCTGCCTTATCCCCATATCCCTTGATTCCCCTATCCATCAGATATCTATCTAGCTCCTTCTTGAAAGCATCCAGAGAATTGGCCTCCACCGTCTTCCGAGGCAGTGCATTCCACACCTCCACAACTCTCTGGGAGAAGAAGCTCTTCCTCAACTCTGTTTTAAATAACTGACCTCTTATTCTCAATCCATGCCCTCTGGTACTGGACTCTCCCAACATCTGGAACATATTTCCCGCCTCAATCCTATCAAATCCTTTAATTATCTTAAACGTTTCAATCAGATCCCCTCTCAATCTCCTCAATTCCAGCGTGTACAAGCCCAATCTCTCCAATCTCTCTGCGTAAGACAGCCCTGCCATCCCAGGAATCAACCTAGTGAATCTACGCTGCACTTCCTCAATTGCCGGAATGTCCTTCCTTAAACCTGGAGACCAAAACTGCACACAATATTCCAGGTGTGGTCTCACCAGGGCCATGTACAAATGCAAAAGGACATCCTTGCTCTTGTACTCAATTCCCCTTGTAACAAAGGCCAACATTCCATTTGCCCTCTTCACTGCCTGTTGCACTTGCTCATTCACCTTCATTGACTGGTGAACTAGGACTCCTAGGTCTCTTTGCATTTCTCCCTTACCTAACTCTACACCGTTCAGACAATACTCTGCCCTCTTGTTCCTGCTTCCAAAGTGGATAACTTCACATTTATTCACATTGAATGACATCTGCCAAGTATCTGCCCACTCACCCAGCCTATCCAAGTCTCCCTGTATTCTCCTAACATCCTCTTTGCATGTCACACTGCCACCCAGTTTAGCATCGTCAGCAAACTTGCTGATGTAGTTTTCAATGCCCTCATCTAAATTGTTGACATAAATCGTAAAGAGCTGTGGTCCCAAGACAGAGCTTTGTGGTACCCCACTAGTCACCTCCAGCCAGTCCGAGAAACACCCATTCACTGCTACCCTTTGCTTTCTATCTGCCAACCAGTTTTCTATCCATGTTGAAACCCTGCCCCCAATGCCATGAGTTCTGATTTTACTCACCAATCTCCTATGTGGCACCTTATCGAATGCCTTCTGAAAATCTAGGTACACAACATCCACTGGCTTACCCTCGTCTAACATCCTTGTTACACCCTCAAAAAACTCCAACAGATTAGTCAAGCATGATTTGCCCTTGGTAAATCCATGCTGGCTCGGCCTAATCCTATTTCTGCCATCAAGATCTGCCACTATTTCATCCTTAATAATGGACTCAAGCATCTTCCCCACGACTGACGTTAGGCTAACAGGGTGATAGTTCTCCATTTTCTCCTTCCCTCCCTTCTTGAAAAGTGGGATAACATTAGCCACTCTCCAATCTTCAGGAACTGATCCTGAATCTAAGGAACATTGGAAAATGATTACCAATGCATCCGCAATTTCCTGAGCCACCTCTTTTAGAACCCTCGGATGCAGACCATCTGGACCCGGGGATTTATTAGCCTTCAGTCCTACCAGTCTACTCATCACAGTTTCTTTCCTAATATCGATCTGTCTCAATTCCTCTGTTATCTTATGACCCTGGCCCATCCATACATCTGGGAGATTGCTTGTGTCCTCCCTGGTGAAGACAGATCTAAAGTACGCATTAAATTCTGTTGCCATTTCCCTGTTTCCCATAACAATTTCTCCCAATTCATTCTTCAAGGGACCAACATTGTTCTTAACTATCTTCTTTCTCTTCACATAGCTAAAAAAGCTTTTGCTATCCCCTTTTATATTCCTGGCTAGACTGAGCTCATACCTGATTTTTTCTCTCCCTATTGCTTTTTTAGTTAAGATCTGCTGTTCCTTAAAACTTTCCCAATCATCTGTATTCCCACTCATCTTAGCCTTGTCATACTTCTTTTTCTTTAATGCTATACAATCTCTGACTTCCTTTGTCAACCACTGTGGCCCCTTCCCCCTCTTTGAATCCTTCCTTCTCATTGGAATGAACTGCTTTTGCATCTTTTGTATTATCCCCAAGAATATCTGCCACTGCTGATCCACTGTCTTTCCTGCCAGGGCATCCGCCCATTTAACTTTGGCCAGCTCTTCCCTCATGGCTCCGTAGTCTCCTTTATTTAATTGCAACACTGACACCTCTGATCTGCCCTTATCCCTCTCAAATTGTAGATAAAAACTTATCATGTTATGATCACTACTTCCTAATGGCTCCTTTACTTCAAGATCACTTATCAATTCCTGTTCATTACACATCACCAAGTCCAAAATAGCCTCGTTCCTGGTTGGCTCAAGCACAAGCTGTTCCAAAAATACATCCCTTAGACACTCCACAAACTCCCTATCCTGGGGTCCAGCACCTACCTGATTCTCCCAGTTCACCTGCATGTTGAAATCTCCCATAACGACTGCATTACCTTTAGCACATGCCAATGTTAACTCCATAATCAACTTGTACCCAATATCCACGCTACTGTTTGGGGGCCTGTACACAACACCCATTAGGGTCTTTTTACCCTTACTGTTCCTCAGCTCAATCCACACAGACTCTACTTCCCCTGTTCCCAAGTCACCTCTTGCTAAGGATTGAATCTCATTCCTCACCAACAGGGCCACCCCACCCCCTCTTCCCATATTTCTGTCTCTACGATAGCACGTATACCCTGGTACACTCAATTCCCAGGTCTGATCCCCTTGCAGCCATGTCTCCGTTATCCCAACAATATCGTAGTTCCCCATTTTCATCTGAGCTTCAAGCTCATCTGTCTTATTTCTGACACTACGCGCATTCAAGTACAGAATTCTTAGCCCATTCCTCCTCTCTTTGCTTAAAACACTGTCTACTGTACCTAACCCAGCTCCTTGAACTTCCATCGGGCTAATTGCACCCTGAATTTTGATGACCTTCTCAAGATCACCCAAACCTTCAACACATTTAACCCCATGCTCCTTCTGACCAACCCTCTGGATCTGGATCCCTGCCCCCTGCACATCTAGTTTAAACCCCCCCCCCCCCCCCCCGAGCAGCACTGGCAAACACTCCTGCAAGATTGTTAGTACCCCTCCGGTTCAGATGTAGACCGTCCCTTCGAAACAGATCCCAATGTCCCTGGAACAAAGACCAATTATCCAAAAACCTGAACCCTTCCTTCCTGCACCATGCTCTCAGCCTCGTATTAATGTGTATAATCATTCTATTCTTCGCCTCACTCGCACGTGGCACAGGTAGCAATCCCAAGATTGTCACCCTGGAGGTCCTGCCTTTCAGCTTCCCTCCTAACTCCCTGAACTCTCTAAGCAGGACCCCCTCACTCACCTTACCTACATCGTTGGTCCCTACATGGACCACTACATCTGGGTTCATGCCCTCGTTCTCAAGAATAGCCTGCACCCGATCTGAGATGTCCCGGACCCTGGCACCGGGGAGGCAACATACCATCCGAGACTCCCGATCTGCCCCACAAAATCTCCTATCTGCCCCCCTGACTATAGAATCCCCTAAAACTAATGCTCTCTTCTCTTCCCTCCTCCCCTTTCTAGTTGAGGGTTCAACCTCTGTGCCAGAGGCAGGACCACTACAACTCATTCCTGGTAGGTCATCCCCATCAACAGTATCCAGTACGGTATACTTATTGTTAATGGGAATGGCTGCAGGGGTGCTCTGCTCTCTCTGCCTGCTCCCCCTGCCTCTCTGGACCGTCACCCATCTGCCTACTTCTTGGTTTTTTGGTGTGACTACCTCCTGATAACTCCTATCTATCTCTGCCTCTGCCTCCCGAATGATCCGTAGTTCATCCAGCTCCTGCTCCAACTCCCTAACTCGGGCTGATAGGAGCTGCAGCTGGACGCACCTCTTGCAGGTGTGGTCATCAGGGACAACTGTGTTGACCCTGACTTCCCACATACTGCATACGGAGCACACCACTGCTCTGACTGTCTCCCCCATATCTGAACTGGATTAATAGAATGTCTAAAAAGCACCTAGCGACCTTACCTTCTTCCCCTCAGCGAGCAATCACACAGGCTTACCGAAGCCCACTTAGCCAAAGCCCAGGACTCTGCTTCCACGGACTCCGCTGCCCGCTCTGAAAAGAAGTCCTGCCTTTTAAAGTGCGCGCTCAACGCTGACGTCACTCATGCCTGCGCAGTTCCCCCTCCTCCACAGGTATTGACCAGGTAGGCTTAAATCCTACCTACACGGTCGAATTCTCTGAGCTCCCAGCTGAATCACAAGCTGTAACTTGCTCCCGATTCAGTAGCAAAAGTAATGAGACGACCATAGACCAAATGACACAGGAATGAATGTTTGAAAAAGCAGGGCATGGTAAAAGAATAATCGATTGAACAAATTCAATCATGGGATTTCTAAAATGATGAGTAAGGGTACAAAAGCGATGAACTATGCAAAATACTGAAAAGTCTGCCAATGGAGTACTACAGTCAATGACCACTTTATTAGGTACCTCCTGTCCTTAATAAAGTGGCCACTGAATGCATGTTCATTACTTTCTGCTCCTGTAGCTCAACCACTTTAAGGTTCAAAGTAATGTGCATTCGAAGATGCTCTTCCGCCCACCACTGTTGTAATGCCTGGTTATTTGTGTGGGCAAGATGGCAGCAAGTTCAATCGCAGCATCTTCTACAGGGTCAACCAAAGGTGCTATTGTCTTTTTTTAAATGTATTTTTTATGATCGCAAGCTGGACATTAAGAATTTAAAGTACTGCAGGTCTACCCTATCAGAGAGATGGTCATTGTGCTGTATGACAGCTGGTACTATGTTTTGCACATTGTCCCTGAAGTAATGCTGTTTCGTTTCATGGGTATTCATGCATGGTTGAATGATAATTAAACTTTAAAAAAATTTAAATGAACATGAAGAACTTTGAGTTACTGTCACCTTCCTGTCAGCTTGAACCAGTTTGGCCATTCTCCTCTGCCCTCTCTCATTAACAAGGTGCTTTTGCCCACAG
This sequence comes from Hypanus sabinus, assembly GCF_030144855.1. Taxonomy (NCBI): domain Eukaryota; kingdom Metazoa; phylum Chordata; class Chondrichthyes; order Myliobatiformes; family Dasyatidae; genus Hypanus; species Hypanus sabinus. The sequence continues at coordinate 45,285,387 of NC_082717.1, forward strand.
AGCTGCCACTCACTGGTTTGTTTGTTTTTTTTTGCTTTTCACACCGTTCTCTGTAAGAAAAAACCATCCAGTGAGTGGCAGCTCTGTTGTCCATGAGAATCCTATGAGCTCCGCAGTTTCTGAGATTCTCAAGCCACCCCGTCTGACCCGAATAATCATCCCATGGTCAAAGTTACTTAGATCACATTTCTTTCTCATTCTGATGTTTGGTCTGAACAACAACTGAATCTCTTAAACATGCCTTCATGCTTTTATGCTTTGAGTTGCCACCACATGATTGACTGATTAGATATTTGCATTAACGAGCATGTTTATATATGTACCTAATAAAGTGGTCACAGAGTCTATGTGTCCAATTTGATTGCCTCACTTTAGGAAGCTGCTGATCTTGCAGAAAATAATTGTCAGATTTCTTCCAGGGATGAGGAATTTCAGGAACAAAATTAGATGTGAGAATTTGACGTATTTGAGGAAAAATGGTTGAGGGGGTAATAATTGGAGACATACCAATACATTGTGATATCTCCCCAGCTGCATTTTTATAACAGCAAACTTGCTATTCCCATCCAGTGTTTCTTCTGCCTGCTGTATCCAGTAGGTACTTTGCATTACATCCACCTTGCAGCTGTAGTCAATGTTGATCAAGTTCAGAAGCTCATCAGTCACTAACTGGTCAAGATCCTGGGGTTTGTACTGGTGTGACCATTTTTGTCTTTCTCAGAAGTACTTGAGTGTTGTACGGCATCCACTGGCTTTCCAGTGGACCATGAATAGTGTAGTGATGGGATATGAGTGAATCCCCATGTAGTCACAAACTTTGCAAATTCATCTGCAGCAAATTGTAAACCAATCTCTTACAACCTGGAGTAGAATAACACATATGCAAGATGAGCCTTCAGTTTATGAATGACAGTTCAAGAAATGCAAGTTATTCACCCAAGGCTTAGGTCTTCCCCTTCTACCACTATTCTTCACCAAAACAATGATTTACAAACTCTCTTTCAATACCTGTTCTCTCCTGATAGATTTTGGTACCACTAAATCATCATTGAAGTGCAGCAGCCATTTGAAAAGACCTAGTCTTGGTGGGAGTGAGTTTTAATTGACAATAAAAAGAAGGGGTGCAGGTGACGTGGTCATTGTGTGTGTGGACCAGTGTTAAAAGTAGTCAGGCTTTGGCTCAACAGGGCTCAGCAAGAACAGGTGGAGGCTAAGGGTGCTAAGTTGTTTGTTATCCTTTGTTTTGATTGTGGAACTTGGGTTTGAGATATTGGAACCCAAGATATAACAAGCTCGGTGAGAAGAGACTGAGTAATTGACTTAAGTGTGTGCAAAAATCAAAGGTTTCAGAAAGAAGGCACAGGTAAGAGCAGATAAGCTTTTCTCGATTGTCTGTAAATCCATATCCTTATTTCAGTGTGATGCACCATCAATAACTCTCGGAGACATGAGTCGAGATAGGCTTTTATTAGCTGGAAGAAAGCACCGTCAGCAGTGTCAGCAGCAAAAAACCACCACACAACATCCTGGAGACTGAGGGAGGAGCAGTGCCTCCAATCGCCTTTATACAGGGGTCTGTGGGAGGAGCCACAGGAGCAGTCAGCAGTGGGCGTGTCCAGACAGGTATATGTAGTTCACCACACAGTGTATGCAGGATAGTTAAGGTGGTGGAATACTCCTCTTGTGAGAGGATATATGACATTTTCCTTGATGACTACACCTGCAGGAAGTGCACCTAACTTCAGCTCCTGACTGATAATGTCAAGGAACTGAAGCTGGAGCTGGATGTACTGGATGATGCTGATGCTTTATAAGACACTGGTGGAGCCTCACCTTGAATATTGTGAACAGTTTTGGGTCCTCATCTTAGAAAAGATGTGCTGGCATTGGAGAGGGTCTAGAGGAGGTTCACAAAGATGATTCCATGAGTGAAAAGGTTATCATATGAAGAACATTTGATGGCTCTGGGTCAGTACTCACTAGAATTCAGAACGTTGAGGAGGGGATCTCATTGAAACCTTTCAGATGTTGAAAGGCCTTGACAGAGTCGATGTGGAAAGGATGTTTCCCATGGTGGGAGAGTCTAGGACAAGAGGACACAGCCCCAGGATAAAGGGGCATCCTTTCAAAACAGAGACAGAGAAATTTATTTAGTCAAGGAGTGGTGAATTTGTGGAATTTGTTGCCACATGCAGCTGTGGAGGCCAGGTCATTGGGTGTATTTAAGGCAGAGATTGATAGGTTCTTGATTGGACATGGCACCAAAGGTTACGGGGAGAAGGCCAGGAACTGGGATTGAGGAGGAGATTTTAAAAAAAGGCTCAGCCATGTTTGAATGGTGGAGCAGGCTTGATGGGCCACATGGCCTAATTCTGCTCCTATGTCTTATGGTCTTATACTCAAGACCATCTGGGAGGCTGAAAACCTCATAGATGAAACTTTTACTGAGGTGGTCACACCCAGCATGCTGGCTGCAGATATCAGACGGGTAACCAGCAGGAGAAGAAAGGGGAGTAAGGGGTCAGTGCAGGGGTCACCTGTGGCCATTCTCTTCAGTAACAAGTCTACAGCTGAAGGGTGGGGGAGGGGGGTGACCTAACAGGACACAACAGCAGCAGCCAGGGCAGTGGCATTGTGCCTGGCTCTGAGGCTCAGCAGGCAAGAGTAAAGTCAGGCAGAATGATAGTGAAAAGAAACACACCCCAAAGTTAGGGGAAGAATGAGTGGCTGAGGAACTGGTGCACAGGGGAGGGTTTCAGGTTCTTAGGTCATTGAAACCTCTTCTGGGGCAGAGGTGACCTGAACAGGAGAGGTAGGTTGTATCTGAACTGGAGGGAAATCATTATCCTGCTTGCGCAGGGGAGGGGGGGGGGGGTTGTCGGTGCTTCTCAGGAGGGTTTAAACTAGTTTTGCAGTAGGATGGGAACCAGAGAACCAAGTCAGAAAGTGGAGGCATGCAGAGGAAGTTAGTTGTCAGGGCCATTAAGAACATGCAGGAGCAAAGTAATGGATGGGATGGTTTGAAGTCTGTGTATTTTAATGCTAGGATTATTTTAAGTAAAGGTGATGAATTTAGAGACAAGAATGGGTGGTTAATGTCCCAGAGTTTGATGTTTTAGAGAAGATAGAGAGGGAGGTAAAAGGGGGAGGGTGGTGTTGCACTACTAATCAGGGTCAGTATCACAGCTGCTCTAAGAGGGAACGTAATGGAAGTCTTGTTCACTGAGTCTATATGGGTAGAATTCAAATATAGGAAGGGTGCAATCACTTTAATGGGATTGTGCTCCAGAAACACCCTCCCACTACAGTCACTAGGATTTTGAGGAACAGTTATGTAGGCGTATAAAGGAAAGATGTAAAAACAATAAGGTTGTTTAATAGGGGACTTTAGCTTCCCTAACATAAACTGTAACCTTCTTCCTGCAAGTAATTTAGGTGTGGTAGAATTTGTTCCGTGCATCCAGGATGGTTTCTTAAATTAATGTGACGCTAGTCCAACAAAATGAGGGTCTGTACTGGATCTGCTGTTGGGTTTTGAGCCTGGCCAGGTGACTGACCTTTCAGTGTGAACAGTTAAGGAACAGTGAATAGCTTATGTTCCATTGTTCAAGAAGAGAGCCAGGCATAATCCTGGAACTTATAGACCACTGACCCTCACATCAGTGGTAAGGAAGTTATGGGGGAGAATTCTTAGGGATAGGATTTATACCATGGCCTAATTAGGGAGAGTCAGAATGACCTTGTGCCGGCAAGTCATATCTCACTAACTTGATTGAGTTTTTTGAGTAGGTGACGAGGGTGATTGGTGAAGGTAGAGCTGTGGGTGATGTCAATGTGGATTTTAGTAAGGTGTTTGACAAGATCCCTCATAGGAGGCTTAGTCAGAAGATTAAGATGCGTGGGATCAATAGTAAATTGGCTGTTTGGATTCAGAACTGGATTGCTCATAGAATACAGAGGATGGTGTTCGAAGGATCTTCTACTCGCTGGAGATCTGTGATTCGTAGTGTTCCACAGGGATCTGTACTGGGACCTCTGCTGTTTGTGATGTATATGAATGAGCTGGATTAAAATATAGATGGGTGGGTTAGTAAGCTTGCAGATGATACAAAGATTGGTGTGTTGTGGATAGCATAAATGACTGGTAAAGAATACAGAGGAATATAGATCAGTTACAGATATGGGTGAAGACATGTCAGATAGTACTTAACCTGGTTAACTGTGAAGTATTCCACCTTGGTAGGTCAGAGGTAAAGAGGGAGTACGCTGACAAGGGCAAGACCCTTTACAGTGCTGCTGAGCAGAGAGATCTTAGTTCATAGCTCCCTGAAAGTGACTGCACAGGTTGATAGATTGGTTAAGAAGGTATATGGCATTTGTGCTTTTATTACTCGGGGCACTGAGCTAAAAAGTCAGGAAGCTACTTTGCAGCTTTATAAGATGATAGATCACTTTTGGACTATTGCGTACCCCATTATAGGAAGGATGTTGAGGATTTGGAGGGGTTGCCAAAGGGGTTTACCAGGATGCTGCCTAGATTAGAGAGCATGTGCAACAGTGAGAGTGTGGACAAATTAATTGTTTCCTCTGTAGTGACGGTAGCTGAGGGGAGATTTGATAGAGGTTTATAAGACTAAGAGAGGTATAGATAGAATAGACAGACAGTACCTTCACCCCAGGGTTGAAATGTCCAATACCAAAGAGCATGTGTTTAAGATGAGGGGGGTAATTTTAAAGAAGATCTTAGAGGCAAATGTTTTACACAGAGTGGTGGTGCATGGAATGCACTGCCTGAGGTGGTAGACACACTAGGGAATTTCAAGAGACATTTAGATAGATAAATGAATATGAGAAAACTGAAGGGATATGGACATTGTGCAAGCATAAGGGGTTAGTTTAATTGGCCATTTGATTGCAAATGTATTTGATTCAGCGCAACATTACGGGGGGAAGCGCAAATACCTGTATTGTAGTGTTCTATGTTCTACACTTTGCAAGTGCTAAGCTCACCCCAAAAACGCAAGTAAAACAGGCTTTGTGGGAATTCCTGCTATTTCCCTGGCCATTCACTTGTAACCGCTGCATGAAGCTCTAGCAGCTTTGTATCAGTATGATATATAGTAATGATAACATAAGGATGCAAACTGATGTTTGTTCAGCTTATCCCAGTGTGATAAACAATGTTTTCCTTCTCCCCATTTATCTTTCAAACTTGGAATTCAGTTTCTCTCTGGCAGCTGCTGGAACAGCTCTTGGCGAGTGTACCACCACTGCTTCATTTCTTTTATCCCTGGGAAGTATTTTCCCTCTAGCTCTGCATTTCCTTCAAACACTTCTGAAAATTCATCAGCAGCTCCTAGGTATTTATATTTGCAGTAACTTGTTCTGCTATTAAGTTTTCAGTCTGTATTGTTAACATTACTATTCAATGCATTGTCCATTTGTGGCATTTTTTTAGCACTAGGCCCAACCAAGCCAAGCAGACTCTCTGAGCAAACATATTGTTTGAAAAGCCAATCCCTGAAGGTTAAGGGATAAAGATTTGTATAGACTTAAGAACTGGTTGGGAAAACAGTGTCATCTGTGCTTGAGGGATTTGGAGAACAGAGACCATGAGCTTTGTTTTCAACAACATCATCTATTGTATATTGTTAAGTAAAGAATTATCTTCTTAATACAATTTCAAATTTGTACACTAATTTGCCAAAGGTGCATTCAATACTTCTCATATTTCGATCCTCTTACATGTCAGCAATGTGGTCTTCCTCCATCCTGATATCAAACTATCTTGCAGCACTTGATGCTTATAATTGTATCATGGAGACACGGGAGATTCTGGAAATGCAGGAAATATTGAGCAACACTGATGCACCATCAATAACTCTCTGAGACGTGAGATGAGATATCAGCTTTTATTGACTGGAAGAAAGAACAAGTAGCAATTGACCACCATGCTACATCCTGGAGACTGAGAGCAGGCCTCAGGCCCCAATCGCCTTTATACCGGGGTAAGTGGGGGGAGCCACAGGAGCAGTCAGCGGGGGGGCGTGTCCAGACAGGTACATGTAGTTCACCACAAACACACACAAAAGGCTGGAGGAACTCAACAGGTCAGGCAGCATCTATGGAAGGAAATGAACAGTCGATATTTTGGATTGAGATTCTTCAGCAGACCCTTTACTGTATTATCATTGGATGACATATGGTAGAATGTTTCTCACAGAACAAAGTCAATTTGCAACATTGATGCCAAATAAGCATTTCACAAAGATTGAAGTCACAAAATATACAGTATAATCATTTATTATTTGTTTTTCCCCTGCCTCCCAATCGCGCTTCAGGTGTGCACAAGGAATGTTGGAAAAAATCTAATGAAATTGGCATCCATGACACTGATCAGTGGTCTAAGTTTGCTGTCAACAATAATTATTCACTCTGTAATTCATTTTTATCTCATAGATGTGAGTTAATTAGGTTTCATTTATTTTAGTAGGGAGAGAGAGGTGGAAGGTGCACGTTTTGCAAGTTGAGATGATGCAATTACAAAGTCATGTAATTAACTTAACCAGAGACTGCAGGCACATTTTAAAACAGGATGCATGTTGATGCACGTACCCAATTTCAGTCAAGATATAACAGCATCCAAAGATCAGGAAAAGCATTGGGCCCCGTCTACACTACAGACCTTGCAACATTTCTAACCAAAGGACAGAGACACAGATTCAGAAGGTCAGTGTAAATGTGCAAAATCCTTTAGTTTCTAAGCACAAATGGCTATTATCAACTACAATTTATAATCTGCTTAATCCAATTAAATCACAGCTGGAATATACAAAGTACTGTGCCTGAAGTTTCGCTTGGCTTGGGTATCTGGAGCTGGAGGTCACAGATTCAAATCTTTTAGGACTCAAATGAAAAGCAATTTCTACACCAAGGCAGTGGAGAATCTTTGGAAATCTGTTCCCAAGAGAGATTTGGAATTGGAGTCACAGAGCATACTCAAATTACAAATCATTAGATTTTTTTAAAATTGTAAGGCTGTCAAGGGAAAATGGGACACTGAGGTAGAAAATCAAGATAATAATAAATGTGGAATCAGTTTCAAAAGGCTAGATGAACCACTACAGGTTCTATTTCTTACATTCCAAAATGGCTGCTTACAAGTGAGACTATTATTAGCCATCAGTTTCAAAGGACTTAAAAATATAGACAAGGAGTGAGGGATACAAAAATGAAAGCAGCTTAACCATTTCTTGCCTGTCGGTTCAAGGTGTTTTTTTAAAATCCTTAAGGGCAGAGAATGAAAAAATATTTAAAGTAAATCAGAACAAAGCAAAGCCATACATTATGAAAACATTTCATTTATCAGATACATAGCTTAAAGATTTAAGACAGTCAGACAACAACAATGCATCTTTAAATACATGAAGATGTATCTCCATTCTTCCATATCCAATTTAACAAAAAGTAGCAACCAATTTACAATTTATAATACTGCTGATTTACCTAAACATAAAATATTGGATTATTTTAACTTGAAAACTGAAGTTGAATCCTCCCTTGATGAAAGAACAAACCATAATTCTCAGAAAATGCATTTAGTATTTTATTTCATGCTTATAATTTATTTTCAAATGAAAGGCTATTGTTTTAATATACTACCTTAATATTTTATACTTACAATACAAATTACTTAAAATCAATTTTGATAATATTACATACATTTCAGTTCATTGTAAAATGAATTAGCATGGTTGAACTTTATACCATAAAATCAAACCCAGTCTGTGATGAACTAGATCACTTTGTTGGTGACATTGAGCCTAATCAAATTTACATTAGTTAACTTAATACATTTTGATGAAATTTACAGGTTTTTATTGTTGTCAGGTGGTACACCATCGAAGGATGGCCTATTTAACCAGAATAGTTCAAATTCTTGGATGCATTTGTATTAAAATATTTAAATTTGCAATAATTCCATTAACTGTTTTCACTAGCCAGCAGGCAAAGTTGATACTTTGAGAACTTGAACGTAAGCTTATTTGCTCCTTAAATAATGATGTGACACACTTGTTTGCAGAGAGTAAATATACAATGGCCCTGCTAAGAGCAAAAGAAAATAAATGTTAGCAGGTGGACTCCTGTGACAGCATGCTTTAATCTTCTTGATTATCCATCTTCTTGGCTCAACACCCATTATTTTTTGATTATTTTTAACACTCATCGTTTCCTTTCAATGTGCTAGATAAATGTTTTTATTATTGTTGTGTTCGGAAAAATTGTATGTAGACAAAATTATTTGTTACAGCATTTCCAAATTTGGCAACTTAGAACTTAATTTAAAACTATATTCAGATTTTGAAACTTTATCTTATTTATGATCCTTAAAAATTATCAGAAGGTTAAAGAAATTGGAATTACATTGTATTATTTTTCAGGTTTGGATATGAAAGATTTTACTAGTGTCATAAGACTTATGTCAGTGACATATCCTGATGGGATAATTATTGAAATTGGGGAATAAAGACATAATAGAGCTGAAACATGCTATATAGAACCACGAGTTATTGTAGCCTAACACTGTGCCATGTCTCAATTCTAAGTCAAGTGGCATGAACTTGAAAACTGGAACTTGAAAAGAAAAGTCTAAATTGAATCAAAGGATTCAGTATCAATAATGCACTCCATTGTCTGAGATACTGACTTTCAGATGAAATGTTCAATTGAGGCTCTACCAATTTTCTCAAATGAATGTGACAGATGCAATGGAACTATGTGGAAAGAAAAAACAGTGAAGTTGCCTCTGAAGCATAATATCTGATGCAGTTAATGTGCTAGAATGTTACCTGGGTTTCAGCACCTAAGTTACAGGGAAAGATTGAACAAGTTAGGTCTTTATTCTTTGGAGCGTAGAAGGTTGAGGGGGGACGTGATAGAGATATTTAAAATAATGAGGGGGATAGATCGAGTTGACGTGAATAGGCCTTTTCCATTGAGAGTAGGGGAGATTCAAACAAGAGGACATGAGTTGAGAGTTAGGGGGCAAAAGTTTAAGGGTTTCACGAGGGAGAACTTCTTTACTCAGAGAGTGGTAGCTGTGTGGAACAAGCTTCCAGTAGAAGTGGTAGAGGCAGGTTTGGTGTTGTCATTTAAAGTAAAATTGGATAGGTATAAGGACAGGAAAGGAATGGAGTGTTATGGGCTGACTGCAGGTCAGTGGGACTAGGTGAGAGTAAGCGCTCAGCACGGACTAGAAGGGCCAAGATCGCCTGTTTCTGTGCTGTTATGGTTATATGGTTATAAAAGTAACTGTATTTCTTCATTACAACAGTGAATAAATATTTCACACAAATAAGTATTTTCCATACATTGTAATCTGCTTCAGGACATTTTCAAAGTTGATATTTAAGTGCAATTTATTTCTTTAATTATAGTTACAATTTCTATTCCATTCACCTCTAAAAATCACTGGAATCAGTTATTTAGAAATGGTACCAATAATTTTTTAGCTTTGTGCAGTAAAAAATCAATAATATAGGGACAAATTAACTCAAATAAAGGAGCATAAGCTTCCTCTTTCACGCAGATATTTTAATTATGAGGAAAATCCTTGACTACAGCTTCAATTTAGAATTACATTATAACTTCAATGACTATATAAATTTAAAGCACTTCATGTTAATGCTGTGTGAATGCATGCTCAGAATGTTTGAGTAGATGTTTATATCTACTCACAGACATTTATGCCTACTCAGCAACAGAGAAGGAAGAAGTGTAGGGAAAGAGTGTGAGTATCTGGGCTCGAGCATTAATGAGGAATGATTATAGTATGGGGGCATTGGTTTGTGGCAAGAAAAATATTGTCATAAGGTTTGATGTTTTATCAATATTGTATGAATTTCAGGAGATTAAGGGCTTGTGGGTGAGTGGAGACTGTGGAAAGAAATCAGAGTTGTGGAGGGTGTAGACATATTGCAAAATATTAGTCCATTGTAGAGAGTGTAGCTGGTAAGCTTGTTGGGTGTGCAAGAAACACTTCCCTTCTTACCAGCATTTGTTTCATGAATAGAATAAATCCTTTTCACTATTTAATTCTGACATAGCCAATCAAAAGCTTAAAATTCTACAAAAATAGAGGCTTGCAGTAGTATTAAATGATTTTAATAACTCATCTGCCTGCTATTTGCAAATTAGTCATCTATTTTGTGACCTACCCTTGTGAGCATATTGGATGAGCACCTATGACCCATTTGAAATTGGATTGGATGACCAACCTGCCTCACCTCCTTAAGGCTCAAACACATGAAAATCTGCAGATGCTGGAAATCCAAAGGAACACACACAATGCTGGAGGAACTCGGTATGCCAGGCAGCATCTATGATGAAAGGTCCTGATCAAGGATCTCAGCCTGAAATGTGGACTGTTTCCTCTTTTCCATAGATGCTGCCTGGCCTGCTGAGTTCTCCAGCATTTTGTGTGTGTTACTCCTGAAGGCTATTTGGTTGCCTGCCCCAAGACCATCCTAAGATAAAACTGATATTACATCTGACTGTGGGGGGATTGGATACTTTAGCTCTCACCCTTGTCCAATCAATGGTACCATTGGAAAACATGCTCCTATTTTCACCTCTTCACCACCATGAACCTCTTCTCCTCTCCATCAAAAAAATATCAACCTTTTGCTGGACTTGAACTTTTTCATGAAAATCTTTCTTTGCACAGTTTGTGATCAGATCATAAACCTGTTTATAAATAATGGATAGCACACAGGAAGAATTTTCTCCCCTGTGAACAATGTGAGTTTTGTTTAAAAAAAATGCAACTTACTCCAAAAGAAAAGAGATTGTACAAATAAATAATTTAGGTTTATGTAGAACAGAGGAATATTCTTAATGTAAGCTATTCCTATATCTATTATTTGGTGAAATGAATTCCAGGAACAATTATATTTATCCGCAGACAACAATTATCTTTACCCTATAAGATCTGTAAAAATTATACCTTAATTTACAAGATAATAAACTAATGATGCAAACAATATTAACTTGGTAGTATATGACAGCATATTATAGATGCCAAACAAATAAATATTAATTTCATTCATAATACTAACAATAAATCTTATGATTATCATGTAAAATATTGTGAAATAATACATTTTCTAATTTACCATTTCTTCACAAAACCCATGCTAAATCCACTTCAAAATAAATTCTGAAGACACAGGACTTCATCATGGATTTTTCAGTAAACATCTATCATACTTTGCCAAAATGTGCCTTGTAACTAATTTGCAATGTGCTCATTTGAAAGGGTGATTGTGAATTTAATCCGATTTATCAAAGGCTCTTATTAAAACTCTTGTAATTGCAGTGTATCTAAGCTTAGGTTATGAGTGTAGTTTTGATGTTGAAGTTCAGCTTCAACACAGAAATCTGCAAATAACTCTTCTGCAATCTACTGTGAGTAGAAAATTAACAATTATTCAAACAAGTTGTACAGACATGCAAAAGACATGAATGTCAAGGTCTGCATCTGCCAAAAGTTAAGGCACTGATTAGAATATTTGTAGATACAAAGCAATTTACCGATCTAAACTGAAATCAGGTCAAATATAAATTGAAGAGAATGAACTTCAAACTACATTCTTTTACAGCACCATTAACTTTCAACCTTCTGATTTCAATAAAGATTTTATCTGAGAGCAATCATCTTTTGACCTATTAATTTGCTAATTATTGTTCATGTTTGTTGTTTGATGTCTTCAATAACTGAGATGTCTTCACTGGCAAACTGAGAACTTAACCCATTGAGATAAAGACCACCATTCTTTGATAACGTGGGCAAGGTATCTTTTCCATCAGGTAGATTGGCAGATAATGTTCTCTTGCTCGGAGTTAATTCTTGCATTTGTTGTCCACCCAGCTCTGAGGACAGCTTCCTTTTGATGGATGCAGCTCTTTGAAACTTGTCATAAATTTCCACACTCAGTCTTCTGCGTGTCTCCTTCAAGTCTGCTGTGACATTGGCTGTCCATTCAGCAGCATGAGCTCTCATCTCCCCAACCTACAATTAAAATGAATATATGTTGCCATAGCAATGTTTTTATTACAATATATGCAGAAATTCATTTTTGTCTGAAAATAGGCACTAAAAGGTTTCATGCACATGTTTGAATCAGCGCCAATAGTTCACATAGGTACTCTGGTAAAGGGACTGGGGGCTAATGAAGTGGAAAACATTTTCTCTGATGATTACACTTTATTATTAGTTCTTTCATGAGTTCCAGACACCAGCTGAAACTTAACTGCTCATGTTTAAAGGGAAAAATGTCCAATGAATTCAACCAATGCAACAAAATATTATACTGTTTGTTGAATATTATTACAGCGATAAGGAGATCTGCACAGAACAGTCATTCTGTAAGACATTCATGGAGAAAGATCCTCATGTCTGCAAAGCAATTCCATATATGCACATACATCACAAAACATCCACCAGCACTCTTTTCTCACTCTTATAGCAGTAGGTGATATAAAGGCTCTTTCTGGACAATTCCCTTCTTGCAAGCTTAATAAGCAGAATTATACGTTGAAGACATCAATTATAGCCTTCTCATAATCCTGTAACTGCTCGACCACATGAAGAGGATACTGGAGCAGAATGGTCAGCTCTGGATACAGTAATTCAGCCGGACATGCATCTGTCCAGTAATTTGGGTACAAGCAGAATGCCTCATGATAAATAAGTTCTCGAAACTTCCTCAGGTCCATGAGAACGGAGTGTCAGTTGTCACTCACCACCCACTAGAAATGATAATCCTCCATACTGAGAGAGATCCAAGGAGAGTGAAACACTTCAGCTACATTCTATCGCTTCCTGTGTATTTGAGAATGCAACAATTCTTGGGCATAAACTGTGTGATGCTTACTACATAAAGAGAAGATATGTTCCCATTTCATTGAGAACAACATTACTGTGATGTTATCTATGCAGCTGTAAGGTGCAAGCTCTGATACATGTACAGCAGCCACCACAATGACCCAGGGGTTAAACTGTTGGAATGACAATTACCTTTACCTCTTTAGGCATAATCTGGATGTTGGGAACTTTTTTCTTCAAGAGATAGAACATCAGAAATACTCAGTTTTAGAATTTATTACTTTTTTGACAGGTTAAGACCAGAGGGATCTCCTGTAGTCTCTGGGAGATTAAGGTCAGAACAGTATTCCCCAAAATCCATGGATAGGTGAAGGAAGAATGCTGGTCAGTCCTCTTAGGGACAGGTTAAGGCAGGAATGACACTTAATGAACATACCCTCCTGGCCAATAGCATTCGCCCCAATCCCTGCTTCTCCATTAAATTTCTGGTTGCTCTGCTGAGAACACAGAGGTCCAGCAGGTTTATGATGAATGTACCTCTATTTTGGGAAAATAAAGGCACAAAGTACTGAGTTAAATTGTACCACAGAGGCAAAATTCAAAAGGGCAAAGCATGCAGGACAGAGGAGTTATATTTAATGTGTGTAGCATTCAGAATAAGGTGGATGAACTCATGGCACAACTAAAGATTGGTCAGTATGATGTTATGGGCATCAGTGGCTTGTGGCTGAAAGAAAGCCATAGTTGGGAGCTTAACATCAAAGGATATACCTTGTATCAAAAGGACAGGCAGGAAGGCATAGGCAGAGGTGTGGGTCTGTTGGTAGAGATGGAATTACATTTTTAGAAAGAGGTGACATAGCGTCAGAGAATGTTGAATTTTTGTGGGTGGAGCTAAGAAATTGCAAGGGTAAAAAAAATTACAGGAATCATATATAGGCCTCCAAATAATAGCCAAGATATAAGGTTAAGATTGCAAAGAGAACTGGAAAAGGCATGTATAAGGAAAATGTGACAATTGGAATGGGGGACTTCAATATGCAAGGGGATTGGGAAATTTGGTGTTGGATCTCAAGAGAAGGAATTTGGTGAATGAATGCCTACAAGATGGCTTTTTAGAGCAACTTGTGCTTGAGCCTACTCAGGGAAAGGCTATCTTAGATTGAGTGTTGTGTAATAACCCAGATTTTATTAGGGAGCTCAAGGTAAAGGGACCCTTAGGAGGCAGTGATCTTAATATGATTGAATTCATACTGCAGTATGAAAGGGAGAAGCACAAGTCAGATGTATCAGTACCACAATGGAATTAAGGGAAATAGAGAGGCGTGAGAGAGGAGCTTGCCCAGTTGGACTGAAGGAGGATACTGGCAAGGGTGATGGCAGGGCAGAGATGGCTGATGTTTCGGGGAATTGTTCACTAGGATAGATATGTACCACAGAAGAAGTTCTCAAATGGCAGGGGTAAGCAACCGTGGCTGACAAAGGAAGTTAAGGACCACATAAAAACCAAGGAAAGGGCACATGAAGTAGCAAAAATGAATGGGAAATTGGATGATTGGGAAGCTTTTAAAATCCCAAAAAAAAGGCAAGTAATAATTTATAAGAAAGGAAAAGATGAAATATGAGTGCAATCTAGCCAATAATATAAAGCAGGATACCAAAAGTTTTTTTCAGTTATATAAGGAGTAAAAGGGAGGTGAGAGTTGATATTGGACCACTGGAAAATGATGCTGGTGAGTTAGTAATAGGGCACAAAGAAAAGGCAGATTGACTTAATGGGTATTTTGCATCTGTCTTCACTGTGGAAGACACTAAGAGAATGCTGGTGTCAGGGAGCAAGATTGAGTACCATTGCTATTTCAAAGGAAAAGGTGCAAGGCAAACTCAAAGGTCTTAAGGTGGATATGTCACCTGGGCCAGATAGAATACTTCCCAGAGTACTGAGAGAGTTTGCTGAGGAGATAACAGATGCATTGGTCATGATCTTTCAAGAATCACTTGATTCTGGCATGATCCTGGAGGACCAGAAAATTGCATATGTCACTCCACACTTTACGAAGGGAGGAAGGTAAAAGAAAGAAAATTATAAGCCAGTTAGTCTAATCTCAGTGGTTAAGAAAGTGGTTGAGTCTATTATTACAGATGAAGTTTCGAGGTACTTGGAGATTAATGGTAAAATAAGTCAAAGTCAGCATGTTTTCTGTAAAGGGAAACCTTGCCTGACAAACCTGATAAGACTTCTTCAAGAAAGTAATAAGCAGTGTGCACAAAGGACAGGCAGTGGATGTCATTTTCTTGGATTTTCAGAAGGCGTTCGATAACGGTGCCACACACAAGGTGTTTAAGAAGATAAAATCCAATGATATTACAGGAAAGATACTGGCATGGATATTGGAATGGCTGACAGGCAGGAGACAGCGAGTGAGAATAAAAGGGACCTTCTCTGGTTGGCTATCAGTGACTAATGGTGCTCCTCAAGGGACACTATTGGGACCACTGCTTTTCACATTGTTTGGCAATGATCTAGATAATGGAAATGATGGCTTTGTGGCAAAGTTGTAGATGAAGCGAAGGAAGTTTGAAGGGTAGATACTGCTGCTGAGGAAACGGTATGACTGCAGCAGGACTAAGACCGGGCAAAAAAGTGGCAGAAGGAATATAATGTTGGGAAATGTATGATAATGCATTTTGGTAAAAGGAACAATAGTGCAGACTATTATCTAAATGGGGAGAAGGCTCAAACATCAGAAGTGCAGTGGGACTTAGCAGTCCTCATGCAGGACTCCCGGAATGTTAATTTACAGGTTATGTGGTGAAGAAGGCATTTATTTTAAGGGGAATAGAATATAAAAGCAAGGAGATAATGCTGAGCCTTTATAAGACACTAGTCAGGCCAGTCCTGAACTATCATTAACAATTCTGGTCTCCATATCTCAGAAAGGATGTGTTGTCATTGAAGAAAGTCCAGAGGAGATTCAGGATGATTCCAGGAATGAAGGGTTTAACATATGAGGAGCATCTGGCAGCTTTGGGCCTGTACTCATTGGAATTTAGAAGTATGCATGGGGAGCTCATTGAATCCTACCAAGTGTTGAAAGGACTAGAGAGGGTGGTTGTGGGGGTATGTTTCCTATAGTGGAGGTATTCAGAACTAGAGGGCACAGACTCAAAATTGAGGGGTGACTCTTCAGTACAGAGGTAAGGAGGAATTTTTTATTTTTTTTACAGCCAGAGAGTAGTAAATCTATGGATTGTTCTGCAAGGCAGAAGTTGATAGTTTTCTGATCAGTCAGGACATCCAAGGAGAGAAGGCAGGTGTATGGGGTTGAGTGGGATCCAGGATCAGATGTGATGGAAAGGCAGAGCAGATTCGATGGGCTGAATGGCCTAATTCTGCTCCTATGTCTTATGGTTCTTACAGTCTTAAGTAAGCTCCAGAGAGATTGAAGCTTCTAGATTCAAAGTGAATGAATCCAATGAACTCTGTAGTACAGGGGGTTATCCCTGTTGTTCAAAAGAGATTTTCACTGTATACCCAACACTGTTCATATGTAAATCAGTTGTGTGTTACGCAGTGGATGACAGCACCACTGTGTGCTTTTGGTGTACAGTACGTGCACAAAATGCACAGAACTATAAAGCTAAATCCCTCAATACGGGAAGGATGTAATATAAATTACCAACCATATTTCATTCTCAACTTTACATTACAGTTCAACTAAGGTTCTATTGCAATACATTTAATATATGAAGGTGGATGTTATAAAAAATATTTCAATATAAAATAGCACTTATCTTTACCATAAGTGATTACTGAGTCTGACCTATGTCATATAACAGGAATAAAATGTCTATGATAAATTCAAATAAATATGAAGTAAAAGTTAGGAAATGGGAAAATTAAGACCTTGCCCTGGCCTCATAGAATCATGGGGTATGGGATGTTTGTGGGGGAAGGGCACTGCCACATTCTGCACAGTGATTTTAATGATTTGATGGTAAAGTACCCTAAATAACCGACTATTAATTGTAAAATTAATTTGACAGTCTGACCAAAAAATTCAAGGAGCTACTATCGAAAATTTTGTTTATGCTCTTTGAATTTTGTGTTCCTGTGCTCTAATTTATTCACCATTTTTATTGCTCAATATATAGTATAAGCAAGAATTTTGCATTAATATTTTAGCATCATACTTTGCCAAAGCATTTCTTTACTTCAGTCCAAAAATTCTAAAATATAATTCAAATTAATTGCTATGTAATGACTAAAGCTAATAGTTTCCGAAGTCTCTAAATATTTGATGCTCCTCTGATACTGAGTGGAAATAAATTAATGTGTTCTTATTCTTCCTCAGAACTGATGGGCAAATCAACAAAATCTCGTAACCTGCTGCAGCATGGAAACACAGAAATAGTACATGAGTGAATATGAAGTGTACAGCTTATCATAATAAAACAAAGGGCAAAGATAGTAAAGCACCATAGACAATTACTTAGTAGAGTAAGCTGCCAGATTGATTGAAGACCATTTTTATTTGTCACGTTGCATTTTATATGGTGTATACCAAAAAAAGTAACATTGAAATGCATTGCACTTGAGGAATAGTTGCAATTAAAATAAAAACGGCTACACTTGTTTGAATCATAAGTGGCAATTTGTGGAAACACCAGAAAGATGCTGAAGGAAGATTATGCTGCTTTAACAGAGCTAATTAAAGTCGAGAGGTAATTTTTAACCTGGAGTGCATTTGACACTGGTTCGCAGATGGGACCAGAGTCAAATGCATTCAGTGGCTTAACATTTTCTGGTACACTGTTTAAGGGGAAACTGAGCGGAAAGAGATTCTGAAACAACCATTGGTCATAATATTTATAACGAGCACTAGACTTCTGCCAAGATTCAGGGAAGTGTAGAGGAGGAACGGTGAAATTTACTGTGAGGCCACAGACAGAGTTACTTTGGAATTATCCCTGAAAACTAAATCATTGGGATAGAAAGTGTCCAGCAATCAGAAAGCAAACGTGATTGGAAATTGATGACAGACTAGAGAGAGAAGGGTATCGAGCAAGGTATATAGAGGATGAGATTTTCCTTCAGGATTTCATGAAGATTTTTTCTCTTCCTGGTCCATAGGATATTCTGAAAGAAGCATTTATATTCTGAAATCTGTAGCTTATCTACCACTCCTGAAATTCTTAACCAATAGGAAATTAATTCTAGCAAATGCAGTTTTTATTGTACTTGCACTGTAAAATTGAGATTGAGTTAAGCACTCCGTACCTTTACAGTGAAATATATCAATATTCCCAGTATCTAACACCTTTAAAAATGGGGTTCAACATGTATTCTGCATATCTAATTTTTTAACCTCTTGTCCTTCTTAGCTTGTTGTGAGCTAGTATCAAGGTTAATGATTCTCCTATAGCATAATGGAAAAAAGCATGCAGCTTTTTGTAATTCAAAATTTCATGCCACCTAACATCAACAGCATTTAAAAGTAGCTGATCATACTTAATTATAAAGTACGTATGCAGAAAGAGGCCTGTTATCCATCACTGGCTTTGGAACAGGAATCCATATTGTTCCATTTTATCGTTCATTTTAGAAGCCCCATACCTTTTCTATTGATTTAACCTACTTTTGCTACACTTCAAATGTAGTATCTTCCAGATGCTATTCACCCACATATCATTAAAGATATTGTGTTGCTATAGGGCTAATATGTCTGTCAGCTGTTACTGAAAGTCCTCCTCTCAACAGGAATAAAGGGAGATAAGACTTTCAGAAGAAGCAGAACATATTTTTACCCCCTCCTTCTCAATTCCCCATCCCCCTTTCCCTCTCTCACCTTATCTCCTTGCCTGCCCATCGCCTCCGTCTGGTGCTCTTGCCCCTTTTTCTTTCTTCCATGGCCTTCTATCCTCTCCTATTAGATTCTCCTTTCTCTAGCCCTGTATCTCTTTCACCAATCAGTGTCCCAGCCCTTTACTTCACCCCTCCCTGCCTCCTAGTTTTACCTATCACCTTGTGTTTCTTCCTCCCCTTCCTTCTAGCTCTGACTCCTCATCCAATCCTGCTGAAGGGCCTCAGCCCGAAACATCGACTGTACTCTTCTCCATAGATGCTGCCTAGCCTGCTGAGTCCCTCCAACATTTTGTGTGTGTTGCTTGGATTTCCAGCATCTGCAGATTTTCTCTTGTTTGTGAATATATTCTTCTGTTGTGATCTAATGACAAATGTCCCTCCAAAATTCCAGCTTTAGCTCAGATTCTAGAAACTACTACTACAAAACAGTCCAAAATAATTGATGAAGAGCAAATATTTCAAGTTGGCAATGGGATCTACTACTTAAGTTGAGACTGGTTTGATAATGCAAGATTAAAGGAAAAATACATTTCTTACTGTTACTGCTCTCCTTGTAAAGTCATTTTTAAATATCAAAGCAATTATACAGGAAATGCCAAGATTTAAATATTATATATAAATAGGGCAGGAAAATGACAGAATAACTGCATGTGAACTTCTGGTGGAATTATTTGCTGACCGGGCATTCTTTTTTCTTCTCCAGTCTTTTTTATATTACTAAAAAGAACAATGAAATGACATCTACGATCTGACTTTTGCAACATTGTTAACATAGCAATAAGAGTAACTAAAATGCCAGCTAAACTACTGCTTTTTACTTGCAATGGTAATCTGCATCCTACTTTCCATCTTTGACATAAATTTCATCCCAATATTGTATTGCTTATTGATCTCTGCACACAATTATATGCTACATTATTAATGGAAAGCCACAATATTGATCAAAAATGATGTTTTTGATCATTGGGGATGGGAACCAAAGTACCAGGGCAGCTCATAGAATGGTTGTGGGGAAAGCTGATGTTAACCCTACATACAAAGACAGGAATCAAAATGTTGAGCATGGTAGGTCTAAGGTTCTGAGTTGTGTCTGTTTCAATGCAATGAGTCTTGTAGGTCAAGGAGATGAGCCTACAGAGAACATATCAGCATGTGGAATTATGAAATAGCAGCGATTAGCAAGATTGGTTACAGGAGGGACAGGAGTGGCAGTTCGATGACCTGGGAATCTGTTGGCTTTAGACTTGATGAGAAGGGTAGGTATTAAAGGGGGAGATGTGGCATTACTGGTGAAGGAAAATGTCACTGTAGTGCTCAGACAAAACAGATTGAAGAGCTCATCTACAGAGGTTATATGGGTGGAAATGATGAAGAAAAGGATAACTGCGTTAGTGGTATTATACTATAGACCACCCAATAGGCAGTAGGATTTAGAGGATTAAATCTGTAAGGAGATAGCAAACAGTACAAGAAAATTTACTGTGCTGATGGTAGGAGATTTTTTTTTTTCCACATGTTGACTGGGACTGCCATACTGTAAAAGGACTGGATAGAGTAATGATTTGTGTAATAGTGTGGAAAAATAGATCAGCACATGCAGATGATACCAGAATTGGGGGCATAGTGGACAGCGAGGAAGGCTATCCAAGCTTGCAAGAGGAACTGGACCAGCTGGAAAAATTGTCTGAAGATGGCAGACAAATATAAGGTGTGCACTTTGGGAGGGAGGGCAAACCAAAGTAGAACTTACTCTCAGTGCAGTAAGGCATTGTGAGGTGCAGTTGAACAAAGAGATATGAGACAGATCCATAATTCCTTGAAAGTGACATTACAGGTAGACAGGGTCATAAAGAAAGATTTTGGCACACTGGCCTTCATCAGTCAAAGTGTTGAGTACCGAGAGCCCAGAGAGCCTATTCCATGCAGTATCTCAATAAATAATCAGAATAGTGCGTACAGGAGTTGCGATGTTATTTTGAAGTTGTATAACACATTGGCGAGGCTAAATTGGAGTACTGCGTGTAGTTCTGATCACCTATCTACAGGAAAGATATTAATAAGATAGAAAGAGTACGGAGGAAGCTTACAAGGATGTTGTCAAGACTTGAAAACCAGAGTTAAGGGAGAAAGAATGAATAAATTAGGACTTTATTTCCTGGAGCTTAGGAGAATGAGTGCAAATTTGATGATGGTATATAAAATTATGAAGGCTATAGATAAGGTAAATGCAAGTAGGATTTTTCCACTAAGGTTGGGTGAGACTAGGTTAAGAGTGAAAGGTGAAGTACTAAAGGAGAACCTGAGGGGGAACATCTTCACTCAGAGAGTGGTGTAGAATAAGCTGGTTGTGGAGGTAGTGGATGCAGATTTGATTTCAAGTATTTAAGTGAAGGTTGGATAAGTGCATTGGTGGAAGGAGTAGAAAGGGCTATGGTTGAGGTGCGTATCAATGGGACAAGGTAGGAAAAAACAGTTCAACGTGGAATAGATGGGCTGAAGTCCTATTTCTGGGCTGTAGTGCTCTATGATTCTGACTCTAAGAAGATGCATCTGGATTGTTGGCTGATTCCTGTTCCTGAAAAGCAACAGTAAGTGTTGAGATTAATCTCAATTCCATCTATAAATGACAGGATTTAATGTTTTCTCCTGAACTTATCTTGTCTCAATTGTTTAGCCTTTTGCTTCTGAATTGTGCTTTTCAAACACAATTCTTGAAAGCAGGTGGCCATTTCACAGCAGTATTGCATAGTTGAAGCATATATGTTTCCAGGAAAATATCACACCATCTACAGGTATTTCTAAATTCTTCCAATTTAGAAGAAAATATAAGTAAGTTATGAGCATCTACAGAAGAACACAATTATTCCTTTTATCATTATTACCCAGTGTCTGGCTATTTATTATATTTGCTAAATGTGAATATTCTTTTATAAAATTAGACTGTGATTTTCATCAAAAATAAAAATATTCCATTCCACTTTTTCTCTACTCAGAGAGCAGGACTGTTGAAGTTTTCTCTCACATCCCACTGGTGTGCTGGTTGTTTATCTGCCTACACAATTTCTTAAGTTTATATAGAAGTGGCAAGGGAATTAAAAGTGTAAAGACAATGGGTTGCCGAGCTTCAGGGAAACAGAAGAAATGGAATAGAACTGATGGAACTTGCATGGACCTGTTTGTGGGAATGGTTGTAACATGTGCATGCTGCTCAATAACCACAAATTCCAACATAACAGTACGATGGAAATCGGTATTATAAATTAATTACATTCTAATAAAGTGAAATTATTTCTTATGAGCAAGTAATTGGATTTTTTTTCTGTTTAAGTAAATGGTGGGAAATGCTGCACACAACAGAAAATTCCACATCCACACCATTTTTCTGACGTATAATGAGATGCAACTCCATCTTTATTGGACATCTTGATGTCAAGCTGTTTCTTTACCTGGACTCACCCACAAACATAAACTGTTGACAAACAACCTCTTTGCATTACTTCTTATATTCACTATGCTTCTCTTGTGATAAATGAATAATTTAAGAAGAATGTAAAATTAATGTGATAGATTTTATTACACCCACAATAGCAAAACTCAGTGTAGAAACACAATTTGGAATTGTAAAACTGACACCATACAGTATGACACAATAACAATATTTCAACTACAGAAATATTAATGTAAAGTATATTTTAGTATTTTACTGATGCTGCAAGTGGGATTTAAAAGAAGCTTAAAGTCATATGTGACAAGATAATTGAATGGATGTGAATGAAATAACATTGCTTTTAAATCAGTGTCATAGTTTGCCATTGGAATTGAAGTTTTTATTTCAGTCTTAATAATAATGTTGCATTAGAAGTATAGGTGAGATAATTCTGAACAACCCACCTCTTCCTGTGTTTTTCTTGATATAACATGAAGCCAATCTCCAATCATACTGAGAACAGCAGCAAAATAGGCAAGTCCTACCAGGATCCAAAACCACACAGCAGGTTTGTACCAGTCTAGGTATTCTTTATCCGGGCTCTCTCCTAAACATTATTAAAGGAATAATTAATATTATCAAAAGAATAATCAAATTCAAATAGGTTAAAGTTTACAAATTTTGTAAGAAAATAATAGAGCAGGAATCATTATCAGAGATGCACTTTGCACAACTAATAAGAGACTAACTATTGGCTTTTATTAGGGCTATCTGACACTTCAGTGGTTGGTATAGGGAAAATTGCAGCATTACAGTGGCCTCAAAACATTTATAGTAATGGTTGTTAAGAGTACTGAGATTATATATTTGGCAAGTATAAATTTGAAGAACTAATCTGATGCTAATTGGCAGAAAATTGAATGTCTATCTGAGAGAGATCATTAGAAGTATCACATTGCTAATTTTTAATCTGCCTTTCATAGTACTTCAGTTGAATGTGGATTTCATTTACAGCTCTCAGCCACATGCTTAGAAGAAACTATAGAAGTGTTATATCAAATTGTAAATGAAGAATTTTTGTTAAGGATAGAAATACTACTTGAAAGAAATATGAAGGTGTATGATGGGCAGT
The DNA here is from genome assembly GCF_030144855.1 of Hypanus sabinus. Lineage (NCBI taxonomy): Eukaryota > Metazoa > Chordata > Chondrichthyes > Myliobatiformes > Dasyatidae > Hypanus > Hypanus sabinus. Next base: position 45,308,698 of record NC_082717.1, read on the forward strand.
GATGACTTTTTTTTAATAGTTAGGGTAAATAAGAGCACAAAGGATGCATTTTATTTAAAGATATGGGATAAAATTTGGTTACCACTTGACATCAGGTTCAACTAAGTTGAATGAAGGAAGCAAATAAAATTTTAAAACCAGACTGCTCTCTCTTTCTAATCAGACATCCAGTTAAAGAGATCTACCCTGTGGAACATGAAGGGAGCATAATGGTATTAAGTACCACAGCTCTGACTTCCCAAAACAAAGGCCAAGGGGCTGAGGATATTGCAGAGAAAAGACTAAGTAAGGTCTCAGTGTATTTCAGAAGGGTGTGCACATGCATCTCTAATATTATAGACAATAGACAGTAGGTGCAGGAGTAGGCTATTCGGCCCTTCTAGCCAGCACTGCCATTCACTGTGATCATGGCTGATCATACACAATCAGTACCCTGTTCCTGCCCTCTCCCTATATCCCTTGACCCCGCTATCTATAAGAGCTCTATCTAACTCTCTCTTGAATGCATCCAGAGACTTGGCCTCCACTGCATTCTGGGGCAGAGCATTCCACATATCCACCACTCTCTGGGTGAAAAGGTTTTTCCGCATCTCTGTTCTAAATGGCCTACCCCTTATTCTTAAGCTGTGGCCTCTAGTTCTGGACTCACCCACCAGCGGGAACATGCTTCCTGCCTCCAGCGTGTCCAATCCCTTAATAATCTTATATGTTTCAATCAGATCCCCTCTCGTCCTTCTAAATTCCAGTGTATACAAGCCCAGTTGCTCCAATCTTTCAACATATGACAGTCCCGCCATTCCGGGAATTAATCTTGTGAACCTACGCTGCACTCCCTCAATAGCAAGAATGTCCTTCCTCAAATTTGGATACTAAAACTGCACACAATACTCCAGGTGGGGTCTCACCAGGGCCCTGTACAGCTGCAGAAGGACCTCTTTACTCCTATACTCAATTCCTCTTGTTATAAAGGCCAACATGCCATTAGCTTTCTTCACTGCCTGCTCTACCTGCATGCTTGCTTTCATTGACTGATGTACAAGAACACCTAGATCTCATTGTACTTCCCCTTTTCCTAATTTGACTCCATTTAGATAGTAATCTGCCTTCCTGTTCTTCCCACCAAAGTGGATAACCTCACATTTATCCACATTAAACTGCATCTGCCATACATTTGCCCACTCACCAAACCTGTCCAAGTCACCCTGCATTCTCATAACATCCTCCTGACATTTCACACTGCCACCCAGCTTTGTGTCATTGGCAATTTGCTAATGTTACTTTTAATCCCTTCATCTAAATCATTAATGTATATTGTAAACAGCTGCAGTCCCAGCACCGAACCTTGCGGTACACCACTGGTCACAGCCTGCCATTCCGAAAGGGACCCATTAATCGCTACTCTTTGTTTCCTGTCAGCCAGCCAATTTTCAATCCATGTCAGTACTCTGCCCCCATTACCATGTGCACTAATTTTGGCCACTAATCTCCTATGTGGGACTTTATCAAAAGCTTTCTGGAAGTCCAGGTACACTACATCTACTGGCTCTCCCTTATGGGCAAACAAAATACTGGAGGAACCCGACAGGACAGGCAGCATCTATGGAGGGAAACAAGCAGTCAATGTTTCTCATGTTTCCAACTGAGACACTTCATACACCCCTTCCTGGAAGTTTTCATATTTTATTGTTTTACAACATTGAATCACAATGTATTTAATTTGGGTTTTTTGACACTAATGAACAGAAAAAGACTCTTTCTTCTCAAAGTAAAAACAGATCTGTACAAAGTGATCTAAATTGACTACAAATATAAAACTTAAAATAATTGATTGCATAAATATTCACCCCCTTTAATATGGCATACCAAATATCAGTGGTGCAGCTGATTCGTTTTAGAAGTCACACAATTAGTTAAATGGAGATCACCTGTGTGCAATCAAGGTGTTTCAATTCATTGTCGTAAAAATACACCTGTATTTGAAAGGTCCAACTGCTGGTGAGTCGGTACCCTGGCAAAACTACACCAGGAGATGATTGTTGGATAAGTGCAATGCTACAGAGAAATATCAGGAAAACCCAATTCAATCTTCAGAGCCTGTTGACTATTTTAGATAAAAGTTACATGAGCTTAAACTAAGTGGGCAGGGAGATAGGAATCAGAGTATTAGGGCTAAATTGGGTGCAGTTGGTATTCAAGTTAATGTAGTGTGTAGTAAGACTGTGAGGAAGGACAGGCAGACGATAAAGCAAAATTGCAGTTGGGGATGAGATGAATGTAACATAGGTTAAAATTGAATAGGGTGGTGAATACAGGACTGTAAGTGTTATATCTAAATGCACAGATATACGAATATGGTGGATGATCTTGCAGCACAGTTGGAGATTGGCAAATATGACATTGTTGGCATTGCTGAATCATGGCTGAAAGAAGATCATGGATAGGAAGATTACTGCCCAAGGACACACCTTGTACCAAAGGACAAGCAGATAGGCAGAGGGATAAGGTGGATCTGTTGGTAAAAAGTGAAATCAAATAAAAAAAAGAGGGGACATGGGATCGGAAGATGCAGAATCCTTGTGGGAAGTGATAAGTAACTGCAAGGTTTGAAAGATCCTGATTGGAGTTGTATAGAGGCCCCAAAACAATAGCTAGTATGTGGAATATAAACTTCAACATGAAATAGTAAAGGTGTGTAATAAGGACAATGTTACGAACGAAGCCAGAGGGTGGTGAATCTATAGAGTGCTCTGTCATGTACTGTGATGGAGGGCAAGTCCATGGGTATATTTAAGGTGAAAGTTCATAGTTTCCTGATTTGTCAAAGCATCAAAGGATATGGCAAGAACAGACAGACAGACATACTTTATTGATCCCGAGGGAAATTGGGTTTCGTTACAGCCACAACAACCAAGAATAGTGAAGAAATATAGCAAAATAAAACCATAAATAATTAAACAATAATAAGTTAATCATGCCAAGTGGAAATAAGTCCGGGACCAGCCTATTGGCTCAGGGTGTCTGACAATCCGAGGGAGGAGTTGGAAAGTTTGATGGCCACAGGCAGGAGTGACTTCCTATGATGCTCAGTGTTGCATCTCGGTGGAATGAGTCTCTGGCTGAATGTACTCCTGTGCCTAACCGGTACATTATGGAGTGGATGGGAGTCATTGTCCAAGATGGCATGCAACTTGGACAGCATCCTCTTTTCAGACACCACTGTCAGAGAGTCCAGTTCCACCCCCACAACATCACTGGCATTACAAATGAGCTTGTTGATTCTGTTGGTGTCTGCTACCCTCAGCCTGCTGCCCCAGCACACAACAGCAAACATGATAGCACTGGCCACCACAGCCTCGTAGAACATCCTCAGCATCGTCCGGCAGATGATAAAGGACCTCAGTCTCCTCAGGAAATAGAGACGGCTCTGACCCTTCTTGTAGACAGCCTCAGTGTTCTTTGACCAGTCCAGTTTATTGTCCATTTGTATCCCCAGGTATTTGTAATTCTCCACTATGTCCACACTGACCCCTTGGATGGAAACAGGGCTCACCGGTGCCTTAGCCCTCCTCAGGTCCACCACCAGCTCCTTAGTCTTTTTCACACTAAGCTGCAGATGATTCTGCTTGCACCAAGAAGGCAAGTTTATGGAGTTGATGAAATAGCTTGGGAGACTCGATAGGCTGCATGACCCTAATTCTGTTCCTATGTCTTACGGATTTCATGAGGAATCCAATGAAGGAGCAAATTAACAGCACTTGAAAGCTGTAAACAGAAGTAATGGGTCCACTGTATCCCCATGCATGGAAATATCAAATTTGTTGGCACAAATGCAGGGATTACTAGCCATTCCATAGAAAAATATCTCCAAAAAAGAAAACACTTCCAAATTGCTTAAATTATAAAACACCAGGGTTAATATTTTTTACATAAAAAAATTAAACAGAATGCTATTTTAATTTTATTATCTTTGCTTTTTTTCCATAAAATGCTTGTAAATTCATTCTAGGCTAGCTCCAGAGAATAGCCTCTGCTGGAACATATATTAAGTTGATGGAAATTGATGATTTAAATTTTGTAGCCATTGACTGAGGAAGTCAGTGCTTAGGTGACCCTAAAGAAAGATCCCCATGATGATCTGACAACATCTATGAAATAGATTTTCCTTTACTGAAGGACATTGATTCTGGGGAATCCTTGGTGTCTGGAAATAGTGATTCCATCAGCTAATGGAGCTGCCATTCATATTGAAATGTTCTTGCCTCAAACCAGAAAGCAAAAAAACCAACTTTTAGTAAATATTTGAACAATGAAGATTAGAGCATACTTGCAGGTTTAAAATGGACACACAAATCCAAAAACACATAAAAGCCCTCATATTTTGAAATATTACCTAAATTACATACATGAAGATAATTTTGGTGGTTGGGTAGCTGAAGAGGTTGTTAAGCAGTAATTACGATGTGAAATCCTATTGAAAGTTATCTGCATCTGGTATAATAAAATGGCAGATGTTAAGAGGACTTTCCATCAAAAACTAGAAATATCTGCTAACTTCTCACAATTCAATGATATCTGGAGAAGGCTTCAAAATACTGTTTATTATGGAGGTGGTTGTGGTATTTTCACATTTCCATCTTTTATTGTATGCATCAACTTCAAAAAGTTAGTGACATTTTCACAGTGGAATGACTGAACAAAGCAAGACTGTGTTTTTCCAATGAAATGGAGAGGAAAAAAATGAAATAATTGTAACATTAATTTCAAAATACATGGCGAGAAGTTCATTGAGAATGAAATGGCATATGAAAAAATGGTATGTAAAATTTCCTTGTTTCTTTAAAAAATTCTAGAATTATGACAATTACATGCCTTACAAATATCACATCATGTTTTGGGACAGGTGACCTTCCCTTGTCCCTTTTAGCACATCCAGTGATTGGAAATATTTCTTACCTGCTACGTAATCACCAAATCCAATCGTTGTCAAAGTGATCACTGCAAAATAGATAGACTCCAAAGCTGTCCAGCCTTCTATGTGTTTAAATATCATAGCAGGGATAGCCACAAATAATAGACATCCAAACAGTATGAACAAGAAAGTGGAGATTACACGGATTTTTGTTTGACTGATCTTCCACTTCTGCAAAAGAAAGAAAAAATTTCTAAAATACTTAATATTTTCCCACCTCCTTGATCCTTCCTCAACATTGATATTCCAATACTGTCGAATAACAGATGATATTCCTAACAATTAAAATGGCATCATAAAGTTCAAATTCAGGTTTATTGTCATTCAAGCACACACATGAAAACAGCTAAATGAAATGCTTCTCAGGGACCAATGTGCAAAACTCAGTAGATATAGTACATACAGCATGTAATATAATATTAACAGGGAAACTTAACATATTCAGTAGATGTATAATTTGATATAAAGTGCATTTATGAGATATAGTTAAATATACAACTGTATTACTGCTACTGACACTATTATATATAATGTATACTTGGTGGTAGCAGGGTGTTCAGAAGTCTCCCAGCTTGGGAGAAGCTGCTGTTACCCAGCCTAACTGTCCTCCTTCTTATAATGTGGTATCTTCTGTCTAATGGTAGTAGGTGAATGAGTTTGTGAGACAGTTGCCAGGAGTCCTCGACAATGCTGAGGGCTCTCTGAACACAGCTTTTCAGGTGTATGTTCTGGAATGGAAGGGTGAAATCAGCAGAGGAGAGAGATGCCAGCAGTCCGTACAATCTGTTGCAGTGTCTTGTGGTCAGCCGCCTTGCAATTCCCATACCCGACAGTGATAGAGCTTGTCAGGACACCCTCTGGTGTTCTGGTAGAATGGGGTTAGATTGGGACTGGGGAGCCTTGCTCGTCTCAATCTCCTCAGGAAGTGGAGGTACTGCTGTGCTTTCTTGACTAAAGAGGTGGGAATAAGATCAGCGTGAATTTGGTGGACCAAAGGACCTATTTCTGTGCTGCACAATTACATGACTCTATGACTAAATCCATTAACTTTAATGCAAAACATACCTATTACATCAACAATATGAGAGAATACAGGATCCTCCGTTGCAGCAGTCACACAATGATAAGTGAATAACACATAGGGAAAATGCAAATTCACTTTTGCAAAGGTAGGAAGTTTGCCCATTCACTTTCATTTTGTATAAGGATCTGCTGGATGAGCAGTTAACTTCAGCTTGGATTTAATGTATTTGAAAAGAAAATATTGAAATTTCACAGCTATTATAACTGTTTTACTAACAACAGACAAGTTAAGGAAGTATTCTCTCAATACAGTATTGCATTTTTTTATAGAGTGCAATCAAATGTAGAAGTTGTAATAAATATGAGTTAAGACCGCAAAATTGTGTGAAAATGAACAAGATAAGAACAAAAAGGCAAGTCTGCTAGGTCAGAAAGCAGAAGTATTGTATCAGGACTGTTAGCTTCTGACAATAATCACAGAATGTTGATAGCACAGAAAGATATATTTTAGTCCATTGAATCTTTGCAGGCAGTATGTAAGAACAATCTATCTAGTCCCAACTCCTTTATGGCCCTCCAATTTTTTCCTTTTAAGAATTCATTTGATTTTCTTTGTTGAATAGCACAATGGAATCTGGCTCACTTGTTCCTGCAGTTCATTCCCTGATGGTCAAAGGTTATTTCTTCATATCTTTTCTGGTTCTTTTTCAAATTACCTTCATTCCAAGTCCTCTGGTTCTTGACCCTTTCACCAATGAGAATGAATTTTCCTTGCACTGCTTTGACATTCAAATTACCACTATTACATTTGCTTTAAACCTGTGTTCAACAAAACTGGGTTTATCCATGAAAATAGTATCCCTCATTGCCAGAATCAACCCAGAAACTCCCCAATGCAACTTCTCCAAGGTCTTCACAACTTTTCATATTGTGATGCCCAGAACTGAACACAAAAATGCAGTGGTGGCTAAACTATGCTGTGAATGTTGAGCATGACTTCCTTGCGTTGAGGTGTGTGCTTCTGTTTATTCGGTCTATGATCCCCATGCATACACAGATCTATTTTTTCTCTGTGCTCTTTGTTAGGATTGTGCCTTCTACTTTATTTTCTCTCTCTCTAATCTCCTTACTGAAATGTAACACTTCACATTTCACATGTCACCTGTCATTTCATGAGAACAGAAGACAAAAGAAGTAAGAGGAGAATTAAGCCATTTGGACCATTGTGACTACTCCACTGTTCAATAAGATAATGACTGAATTTGTACTCTAGCACTGTTTTTGCTAGATACATTCTCAAAGATTCAAGAGAGTTGTCAAAAAATATTTCTGTTTGATGAAGTAATGCTGACTCTGCCCAATTTATTTTTTATTTTGAAAATGCTCTATTACCACATCTTAGAAACAGATTCCTGCAATTCCCCAACTACGAATGTTAGGCTAATTGGTATATATTTCCTCAGTTTCTCTCTCCCTGCTTGAATAAATAGTTGGATTTATTTGGAACATTCTGATGTAAGGGAACCTTACTAGAATCTATGGAACAAGAGAAAATCTGCAGACGCTGGAAATCCAAGCAACACACACAATGCAGGAGGAACTCAGCAGGACTGGCAACATCTATGGAAGAGAGTAAACAATGGATGTTTCAGGCTGATACTCTTTTTCAGGACTCTGCTCAAATGCTGCTAACTATTGCTCGAATGTTGAGTCCTGATGGAAGGATTTCCTCCAGTGTTTTGTGTGTGTTGCTAGAATCTATGAAATTTTATATTGGAGCACGAGAACCAGGAACTGGCGCAGACCAATCAGTCTCCTGAATCTGCTTCATCATTCATCAAGAAAATAGCCAATCCAATTTGGTCTCAATTTCACTCTCTCAACATACCCCGCGATCCCATTATAGTTTAAATATTTGTCAGCCATTGTTTTGAATATGCTGATGCCACCCCAACGACTTTTTAGAGTATAGAATTTTGAAGATTTATGACCCACTGAGAAAAGTTCCTCCTCATCTCCATCGCATTATCCCATCATTTCTGCCCCTAATTCTGACACTATACTCATGTTCTCTCCAGTAGAAGAACCATTCTCACAACATTCATTTTATTAATCACTTCTACAATTTTATATGTATAAATTAGATTGCCACCATTCCACTGTACTCCCATGGGCATAGTCCTAACCTGCTCAACCTTTCTACATACACCACCTGCTTAATTGCAGAAATTCACCAAGTGATTTGACCTTGAATACAAGTCCATTGTTCCTTAAATAGAGACCAAAGTGCATTCCAGGTATGACCCCACCAATATCCCCTAAGTTGCATCAAGCTTCCCTACTTATATACCTTTATGCATGACCAAGTAATACAGTACCAAATTATTATTTTCATTTTCTGTAAGAACAGATTCTTCAGCTCACAATGCTGTGCTGACTTTTAAACCTACTTCAAGATCAATCTAACCCTTTTCTCCCAGATAATCCTCCATTTTCCTTTCATTTGTGTTAAGTGTCCATATTGAATCTACCTCTAGCACCACCCCTGGCAGCACATTCCACTTGTTAGGTCCAAGTTTTACCTCACTTTACAACATCACATTCCACCTAATGCCCTTAACCTAATAACTGAGCACACAAAGGACAATTCTGCATTTATACTGGGTTATTTCTTTTGGGATCCTATATCATTAAGTGTGTGATTATAACACTTAATTAAGATTCAAGTAATCTGAAGCATGTTTGTTGGCCATTTTGCATTATTTTTTGTGTCTTTTTAAACTTTTTTGCTTCCAGATATGTAAGGCTTTGCGGTGCTTTTTCAGAGTTTGATTGTGACTAGAGGAACAAAGGGAGGATTCATAGAATAGAATAAGGAGCCAGAAGAAGAGGAAAGAGGAGAGGGTGAAGACACTTAGTTGCATCTGTGGATCTTCAGAAACAATTTCCTGAACTTAACCTCAGAAATGACCTCAGTACATGTGATGCCTACTGTCCACAAAATATAGTCAACACCCTCTGCAACCATTATGAAGTCTTAATTCACTGCAAGAAGTGTGGTACCCATGGCTCTCAAAAACACTGTAGCTTTTGCCTGCTGCTGTTATAATGTAGGTGCATATCCAGTATCATGGAATGAATCAGAATAATTTAACTAAACTTCTCTTGCTCATTCACCCTCAAGCCACCAAAAGAAAAGCTCGCTCCAAGATCTTTGCTCATGGCACAACTCATGGCTCAGCTTAGATGTCCAATCATTTTTTTTTAAAAGAAACAGCTGTCCTAAAATCAGATTTGTGTTTCCATAAGTATCATTATAGAGCTCATTACCTGTATTCTCAATTCTTCCATATTCATTTTGGCTTATAGCAACATTTGCACAATATTCTGCACACTATGCAATCTAGATGTGAAAAAGGAATAAGAATTCCATTATAACAATTCTAACAATTTTGGAGAACCAAACTTATTGATCAGTAAGGTTACCTACCAATCGTTCTCACTCCTGATCTGCTGGGTATTTCAAGTATTCCCTTTTACAGTTTCAGATTCTCAGCAGCTGCGGCACTTTGCATGTTACATTTTCAACATGCTTTGCTTTTTTTTTCTTTCTCTCTCTCTCTCCATTCCTCTCTGTTACTGGGCAACTCCAAAAGCATTGGGCCTGAACAAGCTTGCTCTCCACCCTTCTTTCTGTTCTCTTGATCTCTGCCCCTCCATGCAACTTAAAAATACACATTTCTTCACCCCTCCAGTTCTGATGAAGTGGCATTGATCTGAAATGTTATGTCTCTGGCTCTTACCCTATTTATGCTGGCTGACCTGCAAAGTAGTTTTAATATGGAAGAACAGCCTTTGCCACTGCTTATAAGACACCAAAAACAACTGAAAAGTTGAAGGATTTGAAAATGGTGATGGGAAAAAGAGGCAAAAAGGCTACAAATTAGTTAGAACTTTCTTGCCAATAATTTCAATGACACAAACCTATTCACCAAAAGTCACCCACTCTTTACTCATTCCTCCACTAGCAATCACATTGTCCTCTTTGTGAGATATAGGAAACTAGTCAAAAACATCTCAGTCAAAGGAATCCAAAGAAAGTTAGCATGTTGGATCCAATATTAGCTTAATAATAGGTGAGGATGATGATGGAGAGTTGTTTTGTGATTGTATGCCTTTCTGTGCAACCCACTGTAACAATAAAGATATAAGCATGAAAAATATACCACCTATATGAGCTTGCTCCATTTTTTACTGGGTTAATATCTGAACTGATACATCAATGCCACTTTCTTGCACCATCCAGATTGGATTCAAATTTGGCTTGGTCATGGAAATCAGAGAATAATTGTAGAGGTGTATTAATCTGAATTGAGGTCTGTGAACTGTGGTGTTCTACAGGAATATATATATATATATATATATATATATATATATATAAGTGATTTGGATGAAACTGTAGATGGGTTGATTAGAAAGTTTGGCAGTGACACAAAAAATAATAGAGTTATAGATAGGGAGTAAGATTGTTAGAAGATAAAGCAGCATGTAGATCAGTTGGAAATATGAGTAGAGAAATAGCAAACAGTTTAATCTGGACAAACAGGCAGTGTTACACTTTGGGAAGACAAATTTAACAGGAAAGCATACAGCAAGGATTCCCAAACTTTTTTATTCCATTCACCCCCACCATTAACCGAGGGGTCCATGGACCCCAGATTGGGAACCCTTGGTACAGTAAATGGCAAGGCCCTTAGGAGCATTCGAGTACAAAGAGATCTTGGGGTGCAAGCCCAGAGCTCCCTGAAAGGGCAATGAGTAAAGAAGTATATAAAATTATGAAAGACATAACTAGGGTAGATAATAGGAGTCCTTTATCCTGACTTAGAAATGTCAAATACCAGAGAGCATAGCTTTATGGTGAGAGGGAGAAAGTATAAAAGAAGTTTTACAAGAGACTATTATGTTACACAGAGTGTGGTAGGTGTACCTGGAAAGTGCT